>NC_142106.1:14227500-14347500 GCF_056152115.1 Neolamprologus brichardi | reverse complement strand
GAATTAAATGCCTTAAATACGATCTGTTGGCCCGCTGTGTGAGCAAATTTACGACTTTCAGCTGTGTGGGTTTTCAGAATCGGAGCTTGATTCACAGTCGAAAGCCCTAAATTTCCACACTGCGATTTATCACCTCTGAATAATCTAAGACTCATTTTGATCTGAAAATCTTCAGATCTGGGGGGTAGTTTGTGGCTCCACAGCAGGGTGAGAGTTGGAGCAGTGGGTTACCTGGTCATGCCTTCCATATTTCAGCGCAATGCTGGGACCTGACGTGGGAGCAGTGTGCTGTAAGATGTAGGATTCTCAATTTTTGCTTTTGTTACTTACGGTTTATATTTGATTGTCTAGTCTTCCCAGTGTCCTGCTCTGTCTCGTTTCCATCTCTGCGAAGTAGTTCCCTGTTTAGTTATGTCCCGTTTTATTTTGATAGTCTCTTGTGCCTTGCTTTTAGCTTTCCTTCCGCTTGTCTTGTTATCAGCTTTCATTGAGATGTGTTTAGTTTCCCCAAGTGTCTCTACTTTGCTCTGGGATAGCTCAGCTTTCCCATTTTTTGTTTATACTAAGATATTTGCATTCTCCATTTGTTTTGTTTTTCTTCTTGTTTAGATGTTTATCTTCTTGGACTCCAAGGTGGGATTACATGATTGACACTTCAGAATAATCCTTCTTTATCTGATACTAGGACTTTGTGTTGTCCTTTAATTCATACCCTGTCTGAAACAAGCTGTTTTAGCTCCTCCCCCTTCAAGGGGTCCCTCTCTGTCTTGGGGAAAATAGTTTGATGCCTATGCCATCAGTCAGGGCTGTGTGCTAGAGCTGACCATAGCAATTGCCCCTCTTTGAATTAGACCCAAGTGCAGGAGAAACTGAGAGTTCATATCCATCTGCAGACTGAGCTTTTAGTAAAAAAAAAGTCACACTTGTACATAAACTGGCCCACTGCATTTAAAGCAGAACCAGCTGCGAAGTATTAATTTAAGCCTAACAAAAAAGAAAAGAAAAGAACAGGTGAAGGAAAAGCCCTCATAGATTTTCACTTTCTTTCTCAGTGCTTGCAGTGAGTGAATCCTAGAAAGTAAACCATTTGCAGTCATGAGGAATCATCCATTGAAAAGAAACCAAAGCACAGGAAGTGGTGGTGATGGATTCTTCCTTAAAAAGTCCTCCACACACTTTCTGTGTTAAACTTTAGGGAAAAAAAAAAAAAAAAAGGGGGGGGGGGGGGGGGGGAGAAAAAGATGCTTTGAACACTTTTGAAGAATTGTCCTTACAGGTGACGCTCAAAGAAATAGAATATCAAAAGGTGAAACTGATATATGATATAGACTCGTTATTTGCAAAGCCAGATATTTAAAGCCTTTATTTGTTATAATTTTGATGATTATGGCTTACAACTTATGAAAAGCTGTAAGCCAGTAAGAGCAGATTTGGCATGTCATTTGGAAACCAAAGTGCAGAGTCTGGAGGAAGAATGGAGAGGCACACAATCCAAGATGCTTGAAGTCCAGTGTGAAGTTTCCACAGTCTGTGTTGAGTCATCTGCTGGTGTTGGTCTACTGTGCTTTATTAAGTCCAGAGTCAACGCACTTGGAGCACTTTATGCATCCTTCCGCAGACAAGCTTTATAGAAATACTGACTTTGTTTTCCAGCACAACTTGGCACCTGTCTACACTGCCAAAAGTACCCAAAACCTGGTTCAACGACCATGGGATTACTGTGCTTGATTGGCCAGCAAAGTCGCCTGACTTGAGGCCCATAGAGAATTTATGCCAAGAGAAAGATGAGAGACATGAGACCAAATAATGCGCAAAAGCTGAAGGCCACTATTGAAGTATCCTGGGTTTCCATAACACCTTAGCAGTGCCACAGGCTGATAGCATCCATGCCACAGCGCATTGAGGCAGCAATTCATGCAAAAGGGGGCCAAACCAAGTACTGAGTACATAAGTATGATTATACTTTTTATAAGTCCAACATTTCTCTATTTAAAATCCCCTTTTTAATGATTTCATGCAATATTTTGAGATTTTGACACAGAAAATACTGAGTTTTGTAAAATCGACAGTTACGTTAATGGAAATGGCAGATGGCAGACTGAAGACGTCACTTGGATGAGTGACGAAACGTTTCTCCCACTGACAACGCTACGTCCAGATGAGGAAAATGAACCTTTTGGAACTGCATAATAAGGTTACCAAAATGTCAAAGTTCTTTGTGTATGGTTATTTAGTACATTTATGAGAAAACAACTAACTGATTCAAATTTTTATTTTAACAAACTGTCAGGCTCAGGAGAGACTCGGAGGCAGACCGTCACGTAAGTTCACAAATTTATTACACACAGACACCAGGTGCGGATATATACAAGTGAGGGGGCACAGGAAGAGGGTCTCCGGGAAACACAGGCACGGGAAGGGGACGGCTATGTACACAATCCTTCACTGAAGCTCAGGTAGCTCGGACTCCGGCTTTTGGCTCACCAAACGGCGGTCCTCAGGCTGGCGAGAATCTGGCACAGGGAGGAAGAACAGGTAAGCAGCGGCACGAAAGAAACTCGGGTAAAAGCTCGGACTAGAAATGACACTGACGAGTGTTACACAATAATCCAGCGAGGAAGCACTCTCAGCAGCTGCCTTAAGTGGATGAGATGAGACGATTGTTTGCAGGTGTCCGAGCCAGGGGCTGGAGCCGTCATGACTCCGCCCCGGTAGAGCGCAGTGCGCGGGAGGGGAGAGAGAGATGCAGCACAACAAAAACAACTGTAGCCATACAGAGTCAGCTGAGAAGGCACAGGGTCATGACACAAACACCTAGTTGATTTTCACAGAAGTGTTTAATGGAATAAATAGATGCAAATGAACTGACAGTCTTGCTGTAAGTCAGACTCACGGTTTGACTTTACACTCCTTCTTAAACATATCTCAGTATTAACAAAATCAGAGTTTTTACTAGAACTCTTTATGTGCAGGAGCTTCTGATCGTGCCATGTACTCAGGGGCGGATCTAGAAAGGTGGCATGGGGTCATAAAATAAAATGATCCTTTGCCACCCCAAGTGCCACCCCAGTTTTCCATATGACCGTGTTGTTTGTTAAAATAAGATAGCATTAACACTTTGAGCATAGTTACAGACAACAGTGAATATAAATGCTAAAACTGAATATATTGCATAGTGTTACCTCCCTCCTGTTCCGACTGTAGTCAGTTGTGCCACGTGCAGGACACACACGCTTCAGCAGTGGATGATCTCCATTTTGTCCGAGGTAAGATTATCTTAATCTGTACGAATATACGACACGTTTTAAACAATAACGTATAACAGTTTTGAGTAAAAGTTCTAAACAGTATGATACGTCAAAATTAGACTAATAATGACCACTGTAATGACAGTATTGTATTTTTACGCAAATGGAACGAAGTGGACTGCTAGGATAAGGTCACTTTCCAAGCCTTCGTGGCTGTGTTACTTCAGAGCTTTGACTAACCACGTTTTACCATATTAAAAAAATATATCAATGATGTATTTCGATGGGCTGTAGCCTCCCTCATTTACTTTTAAAATTTTATGAAAAAGTTTTGCACTCAGTGGTGAATGATGTAGTTAAAATCATTTGTGCGGGATTTTGTCAGTCACAGTTTTTCAAAGCTTTTGTCTCCACGCAGTGTTTTTCAGTTGTGGTAATTAAGCTAAAGTGGCTCAGTCCAGCAAAATAACTGGTTTTCATTTTCATGCTGTCGGAGCCCTGTGAATTTAGTGCAGGCAAAGCTCACATTGAGGGATGATGTGAGTTTCCAGTTAAACTTGGTCGGTGTATCAGTGAGACCCATGCTCAGTCACGATGTTAATGTTTCTGTAGAACGATCTTCAAGACAAAGGTACATTCAGGAAGTAATATAGTAATACGTGTTTAATCTGACATAAGTCTTTCATAATTTCTATGTTTAACATCCAATGGTGTTTGGATACAAAGATGACCTTGTGTAGATTAAAAGGACATCTTTTCAAATATGGGAAGATATATACAGTATATAAATACACAAATAGTGATATTTCATGTCATGATCTGTCACCAAATCAGTACAGAAAATAGGGTCCCCTTTTTAATCTAATAAAGAGTTTCATTGTTTTATATGTGAACCTCACCTTTAAAAATTTTAGTATTAATTCAAATTTGTCTTTAACAATTTGTGTGTGTAAAATTTTTACTTTGGAGATTGTTATTAATGTTGTGTTCTTTTTAGTTGTTGGAAGATCCCTCAACTTACATTCAGATGATCAGTATGTAGACTATGCATTTTGAATAGGTTTTGATGGATGATTGTATTGAATTAAACTACTAGTTTTGAAATTGAAGCAGCAGAAAATGACTAAGTTGACCCTACTTAATCTAACTTAACTCTGCCCATTTACATTTTATTGTAGGTTGAACGAGATAGAGCTCCATGTAATCACTGATGACCAAATGGAGAAGTTGGTTCTTCCATCAGGGATACCACCAACAGTAAAGGAGCTGCAAAGTGTTGTGAAGGATAGTTGCATGCTAGCAACTGCCGCAACTATCTAACGTAAGCTAAAATGGCAGTTTCTGTTTTTATTTTTGACGCTGTTTGTTTTTGTTTTTGACGCTATCGCCAGTACGATATTTCGGAATGGCACCACTTACCTCAACATCCAGTTGTGAAAGCTGCATCAACCTGAGCCAAAAAGTAATCGAGCTGGAACAAAGGATATCCACGCTATACCAAATCCAGGGCGCTGAACGCAAACTTGACACAATCCTCCTTGGCAAAGCTCAAACCACCGCTACCAGCACTGAGCTAGCCGACACAGTGCACCACCCAGCTGCTGTGACCCAAGATCCCACCAACAGTCAACACAGGTTCTCAACTTGCGTCGCTGGTGTTTCTGCCACGGACGAGAACTGCTGGTTTCAGCTAGGGGCCAGACCCAAGGCTCTGGTCAGCTCCACTCCACTCCAACCAGCACCATGGACCGTGGTTGAGATGCGCGGTGGCTGCAGGGGCCAGGAGGATCCGTCTCTCGCACCCTCACCCCTCCGGCGCGGTAGTACTGGAGAATAAATTCAATGTCCTGGATCCTATGGACTTTCCTCCTCTAGCCCTCGCCATCCTGCTGTGTCGTTGTGGTCTGCACCATCTCCACCACTATGCCCCCGGAGCCGCGGCGGGTGCAAACTCACCGCGGAGAGCTGTGCTTTACCCCGGCTCCTCGGAGAAGAGGACCCACAGCGCGGCTACCTGGGGGTCACTCACGCGGTCCGGCTGGCGCATCTCCATCTGAACACCCCTGGTGCCGCGGCGCGGGCGTCTCAGATGGCCAGCAGCCCCCGGTGGCACCTCCTCTCTCCACGCTGGTCCTCAAGGATTCCATCGTCAGGAACGTGTGGAAGTGGGGGGCGCTCACGATGTCATTCCCGGGAGCCAGACTTCAGAAGACCCTGAAGGCTACCTGCGTCAGCGACCCCTGGCTTGTCCAGTTCTGCTTGTCTCTCAAGGCAACTGCATGATAGCTGTTGGAACCACACCGGTGAGCACCTTTGACCAGAAGGATCTTAATGAGTGACTGCTCTATCTGATGGCATATTACTATGCCCTCCACCTCACATATCCAAAGTGCATTTCCCCGCTGCTGTCTGTCTTGCAAACTGAAATACTCAAAGACTCCATCCATGACCGAGATTCAACCCCCTCTTACAGGAAGGCGCTTGGCGAGTGGAAGTCATTCATTGAGTGAGTCTCTCAGATGACAGACTTCATCTGCCTTGTTTATCAGACTCAGTGTTAGTCTGTGAGGTTGTTTTTTTTCTCTAGAAAAGTTGTACAAATGTAAAACACATGTTTGTTTGTGTGGTCATTAAACTTGTTCTTCTAAAAAGTTGTGTAATATAGGATTTGAAATAGTGATTGTTTTAAGCTTCAGCAAAATTTATTTTTGATACCAGCCATGAGTATGTTATACTGTTATTATTCATGTATCTGGAATATGCACTTCTTATATTGGCCATGTTACACAGTACCCTGCTGAAATGTAGGTAATTTTAGACATGATTCTCCTATTGCTGTGTCAATAAAAGCGCAAAAACTAAGAGTGCTTTTGGTGTCTTAATTTAAGATGAATTCCCTTATTTTCAGTAGCTTTTTGAAGAAATGGTGTCTTATTCTCAGGAATTTTTGCTGATTATTGTTCTCAGAGTCGAGACATAATTCTTATACTGCCCATGTTTTTATCTCATAGTCCCCCTGTTTACTTGGGATGTTCTGTTGGAATGGACAGAGTCCTCTGAAGGGAACTTGGTGCTCATACACAATCACATCAGTACCAGGATCTTACATCAACAGCAGGAGAAACACCCACTTGTTCCATACACCTCAAATGGGAGCACGTTTGTGTCATGAACGATGATCATCTATTGTGTCTTTATCAAGAAATTATATCCTTTTTGCGCTTCTATGATTAATCTTGTGTCACCTTTAAAACTTCTCTACCAGTCTCAGGATGTCATAAACTGTCCGTAGCGACTTTACTGGATGCACGACAGTAAGAATCAACATACCCACAAGTGCCTACAGCTGCATTCAATCCATTTTTCTTCCTCTCTTGTTGATCCTCCTTATTCGTCATTGAGTTGGCTGTAGAGCAGGTCATCTGCTAATTGGATGGTTGTTGTCTGTGTGCTCTAGTCTGGAGTTCTTACCAAGGTGTCCTTGGGCAAGTTACTGAACCCCAACTTGGTCTCTGATGCATCCATTGGCATGTGAACGTTAAAAAGCATAAAACAAGCAGAATACATGGTGTATAATGCTTTCAGTACTCGAGTAGAAAAGCAACTGAAGGAGTATGGGACCTGGCACATGTGCTTAGACTGTGGTAGATTGTCTTTCTCTGTGGCACATGAGAGAGTCATGCATCGTCTGTCACTGGGAAGGATAGAAGACCAGATCAATGTTTCCTCACATTACTGCAAATATTCCTCTGTCTCAGCTGACTCCTCTTTCTTGCTTGATTCTTTGTCTTCATCATAATTGAAATGGAAGATGTGTAGTCCTCCGACACATCTTCTATTTCAGTTTCACATTCTGAAAATTCAAGAAACTTCAAAAAGCCCAGTCACTTTCTTTCCAAGCTCCTCAGACTACCATGTCCTGGATGCCTGAGAACCTACTTGAACATAGTTCAGATTCTTCATCACTTTTCTTCACTTCATAGCCTTCTTCCACTTCTGCAGGTGGGTGATGTGCTTTTTCAGAGAAAGGGTGGCATATGCTCTAAATATTGACAATATTTTCTTTATCTTCTAACCCTGGATCTTCCTGAACATTGATTCTCCCTCCTCATTATACTAGAGGACAATATATGCATTGTTCTACCTGTCATTGCTTTGCACAACATAGTAAAAAAAAAAGTATGCTCATCAAAGTATGCAAATCTCTAGTGCAATGGAGGCTTGTGAGCATACTTTCTGTGTATGTATTATTGTAGGGTCTACCTTACAATACGAAGCACCTTGATGTGACTGTTGTTGTGATTTGGCGCTGTATAAATAAAATTTAATTGAATATAGAGCACCTTTCTCCTCATTGTTGTTTCTCCTCCCTGTTGCTGTTGTGGTTGTTATGACCAGTGCTTGACCCCACACATCAGTGATCCAAGATCAAAGATGTTTGAAAGCAGTATGTTGTAGTGATGGGCAGATGAAGCTTCATGAAGCACTGAAGCTTTTCATCCAATTGGTTCACCCCAGTGCAAAGCTTCTTGAAGCTTCATTTGCTCTAGTAGGACATCTACTGGACAGCCTGTAAATGTCAACAAAAAGGAGTGTGTAAAACATGTATATTAGTGATGGCAGTATACTGTTCATATTTATACTGGCAGTATGGGAAATGATCATTTCGAAATGCTTAAAATGGAAATGATCATTTACTGTGAGGTGAGGTGTGGTTGGGGTGTGGACAGTGGTTGTGCTTTTGTAACGTTGAGGTATGGACAACTACACACTGAGGCCTCAGTCCTGCCTGTTCACATTTTATTCTGTAAAAACTGCATTTTCACTGCTTTCATGACCTTTTTAGTGGGGAGAACATAGCTAGGATTTAATGATTTAACAAATCGTTTAAATCCTTTGTCCTCCACAATGCTAAATGGCTGGGAGTCCTCAATCACCATGCTAACCAGGTTTTCATCTATTTGAGATTGTTCTCCTGAGGAAAGACAACAAAAACAAAGCACAAATATAAATATCACACACGTAACTTATTACAGTTGTATAATATTGTTATATCATTTAGTAACATTACTGCATGCTATATTATCATGGCATTTGATGGCTCACCTGGTCTTGCTCCACAATCGGTGTTCCCCTTATTCTCATGCAAAGCTCTGTAGTGCCTAAGCATGGATGAGGTGTTGTTATATCCCAGCTCCCTGGCACATAGCAAACACTTCACCTTGTACAAAAGTAAAGCCGCTTAACATAAATTGTATTGCACCATCAGTATTATGAAAATACATCTTCTGTAGAAATTTACATACCTTGTTGGGAGGAATAAAATCACAATGGTCCCACACAGGGGAGGACATCCTCCTCTTCTTAGCTGGCTCCATTCTCTCATGAGTTTCTCTCCTCACTCTCATAAACCTCCAAACTGTCTCCAAACTCTCCATCAAACACCCACATTTTGAATTAAGTCTGAGGGGTTTATATCGCTGTCATATCTCGCAGCAAAGTTCGAACCACTTCATGAACCAGTCACGTGGTACAGCCGGGCAGCGAGGCTTCGGACGTGATCATTTTCAGCTCCTCCCATAAATGAAGCAATCCTCGATACGCACATCGCGGAAACGCCCCCTCCATTACTCGACACAAGTAGGTCTTCAGACGGGCAGCAAAGACTGTCTGAAGCCCATCATTGGCGATGACGTCAAGGAGCATCAGGATCACAGGGTACTCTTTTAGACCAGTCTCCTCCAGTAGACCTCTCTCTGATGTCTGAGTGGATAAGCTCTATAATTCTTCTAGGCTGGTTGCTACGGACAGGAGGGATAGCTTGAAGCTCCTCAATGATTTCAATGGCGATGGTGGCTTGATTTCCATAGCGGTTCTCAAGGACTCTGAAGAGCTCATCGGCCGAGGTGTATGTGGACAGGCGCAGATCTTTGGCCACTTTATCATCGAGGCTATTGAGAAGTTGGAATTTCTTTACTTCCATGGACCTGGTTGGTTCACCATGCTTTTGCAGAGCCTCCCATTCCTTCCGCCATCTGTAGAACTCACGCTGGCTGCCGGTGAACTTTGGTAAAGCTGTGGCTTTCAGTTTTATGGCTGCGACTGGGGCCGCGTTGCGGACTGTGACAATTGCTTGGTGGGCATCTCTTTTAATTCTCTCTGCTTTGATCAGGTCTGCCTTCCCTGACACCAGCTTTGGAAGGCAGGTTTTGAGCTCCATTAGTCGACGATCACAATCTCACCTCTCAGCAGGTGGAGCCCAGCGGTTCCATGTCGGGTGTGCCTGCTTAGCTTTCTTCACCAGTTCTTCCAGATGGTGGATTATAAAATCATGCCTCCAGGGGTGTATCAGGCTGAGTGGATGTGATGTTCTCACACACAATTTCTGCTGATTTTAGAGCAAGGGTCAGTTCCCGTTCACCATATGATGTCCACAGTGTCTCTCTGATCAGGTGCTTCGCCTCCTTCAACTTCTGCTCAAATTCTTTCTCCATTTTCTCGACGTCTGCTCTCTGTTGGCCCATCAGCTCCGGTGTGCCCTCTGCTTCACACTGCGTGATGTAGGCGGCCTCAAGCTCCTCATTCACGTCAATCACTTTGGAGCCCTTTGCTGTGTGTCTCTTGAAGGAATCCTGCAGCTCCTCTACAGACATATCCATGTGGGTCCTTATTATATGGTTGGTGAGTCTGGAAAACAGTCTCTTTGCAGTGGTTTGCTCCATTTTCAGCTCTTCCAGTGACTTTGACTCAGCCATGCTGCTTTCTTGGTTATTGATTGGACAGGCAAACGGCAAGTTGCGATTTCCTCCAGGCCCCCAGGTGGAGCCTTCTCCGTCCTTGTGGTGAGCTTTCGTGGAGTCTTCACTGGTCAAGGCCGGTTTCTTTACTGGCCAGGGCGGTATTTCACTGTCAAGTGTTCTCTGTCTGTGAGGTGCCCACACTTGTGAAAAAAAAAAAAAAACACAGACTTTGAATTTCACTCAATTTATTTTGACCAGCTAGTTAGATAGCTGATAGGTGAAAAACCTTTCAACACAAAAAATAAAGAACATTTCATTGTACAGTATTCACACACACACACTTCAGTAAAGCCACTTAACATAGCTAAAGCTAAATACTTTTGTCTAAACTATCATTTAACCCAATTTAAGTTACTTTTACATTCATTGGTTTTTAAAATCACAGAGCTGAGTTTATTTCAAAACAACGAAGATGAAATAAACTGTGGTTCTTAAATACACAAAGTGTGTCTACCTTGCATTTTACACTTTTTACAAACAATTACATTTTTAAAGTATACATTTTAAAGTTTTGCAAACATTTTAATAGAGACTTTACAAAGAATTATTTTACTTAAATTAAACCAAACATATTTACACTAGTTTTAAGATTTACCAAGGATTTGGGGTAACTATTTTTAGTATCAATTAACATAAATGTGGGAAACACTATCTACATAAACAATTTATTCAAACTTAAACATTCATTTTAATATCAATATAATTTTTTAAACTTAAATGCAGTAACTATTTCCCAAAGCATAAATACATTTCCACAATTGAGCTTCTATAGTTCCCAAACATATAAGCAGCAAATATGAGTCCAAGAGCTTACCGATAGCCCATCCAGCTCAAAGTCTTCCTCATACTGGAAAGTGGATTGTGCTTTGTTTGCTGTCCTCTCAGTATGTCGCACCCGGGTCAAATGACTGCTGCATGCATTTTAAGGTCTACTAGGCACGCCAGCCCTTGATTGCTCTAATTCAGCTCACCTGGCAGAGTGGCGCGCACCAGGCCACGCTTAGCTATAGATTGCACAAGGTCTAATCAGTGGCCACGCGCAAGCAGCAGCACAGAGCAGGTAGTGGGCAAGAGGAGGAAGAGAAGAGTAACAGCCACACCTACTAGGTCAGCACGACACCCACTGAAGGAGCTGCTCAGTGCTGTCATGCCTCATGTCTCATGTATGGAGTGGGAGATGTTGTCCAACAGGGATGACAGCTTAGTCACCATTCTCCTGTCACTCACCACCCCACCTGGTGTGACGTCTAGAGGGAGTATATATATATATAAAACCAATCTTCCTGTTTGTCCTTCAGACTTTGGCTGATGTGTCTGTGTGTCTGCAGGGTCTCCATATTCCGGAATATGTAAAATTAAAGATAATTTTTTGAATTTGACCACTTTGAGCACTTTTGTCTTTTTGGCCGTAAAGAATATAAAAAAAACGGATTTAATACCGGGCAGATAACCATATCAACATATGAGGTAAAAGTACATAAAAAAAGCTGAGTTAAAACTAAGTGTTAAGAAAGGTGAAGCACTAGAGCGACATGAGGAAAAAGCTCTCGATTGTGATCAATCTCCTCTGTTTGGGGAGTCTGCTGACCACTCTTATCTGGTACGCGTTCGAGGACGGGTGAGTGAGTAATTACCTTTGTATTTTACAGATAAAACAAAGTATTCTGATGAAAAGTAGCTTATGGCACTGTGATAAACACTTCCCAACAGTTGGGAAGCTGTGTAAAATGCTAATATAAGCCTGAGGTTGCAGAAATACAAACATGCTTAATTTAAGTAGAAATACACATTTCATATTTGTTAAAAAATACTCTGGTAAAAGCTGAAGTACATGTCTTCATGTCTTTGTCATTCATTCTTTCACACGTAACCACAAACCTCAGCTCTCACTCTGTATTTCCTTCTAAGGGATTAACATATTATATGTTTGTTTTGTTTTGTTTCCATTGTTCTTTTGATACAAGTTTTGTTGTGCAGTGAAAATAAGGTTAGAGTCACAGGACCGGTTTACTAAGTAAATAACTGGACATGAATAACTTGTATATTACGTAGTATTACACAAAAGTATATTTCTAATTAACTTGGCTGCACTTAATTTCTTTTTGACAATACTTTTTTTAGATAGGATTCATTTTGAAAGAAAGGCAGACGTAAAATGTAAAGTGAAATACAAAGTCATATATAGTATGGTGTTGTAAAGAGCTGAGAAACCACAAAGTGGGGAATCTGCAAAGAGGTACTGAACCTTCAGATGTTGCTGTAGCCCAAGAGTGTGCAGTCATATTCGTTGTGTTCCCACTAGTGCTGTCAGCGTTAATCTGAAATGACGTTAACGCCACAACGCGGCAAATCTCCGTTAACGAGCTACCCCGGATCGCCCCGTGCGTGCGGCTGGACGGCGTGAACACAGTAACGAGCTTACTCCGTTGCCGTGTTGCATTAACGTCACTTCAGATTAACACTGACAGTACTAGTGGGAACACAACGAATATGACTGCACATTTACGCCGACATCATCCTAGTGCAAAGACAAGTGGAAGCAGACAAAAACAACAAGCACTCATGCTACAAACTTTATCCGAGTCATTAGACAGCCGTTAGCACATGATTCTCCTTATGGGGACCTGATATGTTTAATATGCTGCTGAGAATATAGCCCAGAAGAAGCGTATAGTATAGCTTTTAGTTTGGTAAGAGCCATTTCTCTGTAATAAACTCTCTTTTCCAAAGATGAGTGATTTCTCGATCAGATAGATTTATTTTTTTATTACTTTGTTGTTTCAGCAACATTAAATTTAAAAACTGTACTTTTGAGTTAAAATATATATTTATAATTTTAATAAATGACAAATTAAAAAGACATGAACATTTTTTTGTATCGAAAAAATATCGAACTGTGACACCAAAGTATCGAACCAAACCGTGAATTTTGTGTATCGTTGCACCCCTAATAAATAAATAAATATATATATATATATATATATATATATATATATATATATATATATATATATATATACATACATATATACATATATATATATATACATACATATATATATATATACATACATACATACACACAGAGAGCTATTTAAAATTGTGTTTCTTACTGTCACTGTTGATATTGATTATATATAGCCATATAGGAATGCTAAATGGGGATTCTAAATATCAACTTACTCTGGACCGCTTCTTCAAGTTCAAATAAGGTTAAGGATAAAATTTGTTTTATCATTAAAACTATACTTAAAACTTCAATTGCTTTTGTTTGCAGTGACAGCATTTAGGGAATTCTATTGGTATCTAGCGATGGTTAATATCACACTCTAGCTTGTAACCAAATATCATGTCACACTTGAGCTCTGATTTTTACACTGACTCACTGATTTTTAAACACCATCATCATCATCATCTTAAATTGAAACTGATCTCTGGCACCACTGATGTGACTGTGACTGAACTATGACTGTAAACACTAAAGCTGTTCTGCAACTGTTCAACATCAACAATAGCAATACTGTAGACTTCAATACAATACTGCAGACTAACTAAATAATAATAATAATAATTACCCTTGTGGGGACAGTTAAAGGACTATTCTATTCTATTATATTCTGTTTAGCCTGCACCAAACTGTTTGTGTTTATAGCACAGCATCTGCCAATAACACAGTTGGTATATTCAAGTTGATATTTAAGACTATTAAAAAACAAAACAAAACAAACAAGCAAACAAAAACCTCATTGTGTATAGATACAATATCTGATACAAACATCTCTCAAGTGAATTAAGGCATTACTTGTAATCTTTAAATTTCCAACAACTCATATACCCCTCTAATAATATCTTAAATATTTAACATACATAAGAACAGGGATCAGATTTAATAAATGAGTTAAAATCACAATTTACCTCCCGGGAGATGTAAACAAAACAAGAACAACAGAAAAAAAAACCAAGACAAAAGAAGGGTTCAAGAAAGAGTCATAATTTTATCTCTTATTTGTTTCTCACAGTTTTGTCGAGCTTCACCGACCAAATCCTCAAAGAAGTGTCCCAAAGCCCTCTGAACTTTGTAAAGGCTGCAAGTAAGAGCAAACATTGCAATGACTTGTTCATTAAAAAATAATTTTTTTATGTCAAGATTAAGTCATGTAAGCCCCCTGCAGGAAGGAGTAGGTCTAAGGAGCTTGGAAAGAAAAGTGTCAGAACCTCTTTATTTTTCTTGAAGACATCAACATGGTCAACATGACCCCTCTTGGGGGACACTGCCACCACATCCACCATTTGCTCTTTGAACTGAAGAAGCTTCTCGGGTGAGAGGTGAAATGTCTTAAAGAAATTTTTTAAAAATCCAGACGCTTTTCTTTTCAAGCTCCTTAGACGATGACCTGGATGACTGAGAACCTTCACAGACACCCAGTGCAGGAAGGTTACTAAATGTACTGGAATGCTTGTGCATTACAGGGAAGTCATTGATGAAGTGAAAAAGCTCAATCAAACGTGGGAAAAGCATGAGGAGAATTACCACAGATTCAGGTAAGACCTAACATCCTGATATTATTGATTGATGGTTGAGTTTTATTTTTATGTGAATTTCTGGTTAATAATAAATAAATAAATAAAAACTGCCTGAAGCTAGTATGTGAGTACGAGCATGGAAGACGGCAGACTACAGGAAACAGCTGCTATTTATCCTCAAATGCAGATGAGGCAGGATTACTCCTAAAGGTCTTTAAACAAGCTCTTCAGTCAAGGCTAAGAGCCATTTGCTAAACAAAACGGCTAAACAAATTTTCCCGTCAATATGCTTAAGAAGTGAAAAGGGGACCTTTGACCAGCCCACGATTAAAAGTCTAAGACCAGCCAGAAAGAAATAAAGGTTTGGTTTACTTGTTTAGCAGACTCACACTCAGGATGTGTACAAGTGGGTGAAAAAATTGTCTGAGAGGCAACTAAATCAAGTAGAGAAAATTCTCTTGCAAAACTGTTGAACTTTGCTGTGATGTAGAGACAAATTCCACTAGTGGAGCTGATCACAGCCACAGATTCAGAAACCTGAACCAACACTGCGGATGTGGACGCAGAGGAACTGCGAATGATGGTTTTGGCCTCCTCAGCAATGCAAATCTTCCAGCATCCATGGAGGAGGGGAAGGCGGTCGTGTCGCTTAGTGAGGACAACATAATCGTCATCTGACAGACAAGAGCGGGCCCAAGGTTTTACAAAATTGTTGGGTTTTTGAGGAAGAAGACAAATATGCTCAAAGTACATTTTATTTTATTAACCCTTTAAGACCTACCATAGAACCAAGTCCGCCAGAGCTTATATTTTTACATGTTGTAAAGCCATTTTTGGGAGCATTTCAAGTTGATATACATCAATACAACCATTATAGCCCAAATTTTAATAATATGTATGCATTAAGTGCATAGTAATTACATAAATTGAAAAAAGGTGTAATAAACAACTCGTTTTTGTTTTTTAACATATATTTCTAGTTAGAGAAATTTAAGAGGCTTATCCCTCAAAACTGCAAATACAAAAAAGTTGCACAAACTAGTTTCCCACCACAGGAAATTTATTTTAAGTGTCTTCATAGTTTTATTTTTGAAATACACCAATTTCTATATACTGCAGGAAAAACGAAAATAAATATTATAATGCAAATTTGCAAAAAAGCAGCATATGCATCAAAATAAACTATTTCCAGCAGTGCAATATGAGTCCTAAGCATCCCAGAAACGACACAAAGTCATAAAGTCAAACATAACTTTTAAAAACACAAGTATAGGCTCAGAAGGCCCGGATGGTAGAAAAAAAATGCAAAATGACGTCACTTCCGGTTTCGGGCAGGTCATGGCAGACATGCAATAGTTCACGCTGATGGACGTAGGAAGTGTTACAAACAGCTGATCGGATTGGCAAAGCGTATTTCTGGAATATTGTGTTTTTGTTGCTGCAAGTGCTTTTTATGCAGTTTTTGCAAAGCTATATGTGGAAGGAAACCGTGACCTAGGACAAGCTGATGGCATAAGATGTAAGTACAATATGCAAAAAAAATGATTGCGCTAGCTTACGTGGTTGCAGTGCCACCGGGATTTAAAAATAGTTATGCAAAATGGAGCGTGTCCGCTCCGACCGGCTTAAAAGGGTTAAACCAGATCTTGTGCTAACTTTCTGAAGTCTAAAAAAACAGCTGCCTTGTCTGTGCTCACTCAGGCGACCCAAATGAACAAAGAGCACCACACCCAGGCAGTGTACGCCTTTAAACAGAATCTTAACATGCTTGGTTGAAACAATTGAGGGTGGCCTTAGGTCTGATATCTGCTCAGATTTCTTCCTCTGTACCTCTATCTATACGTCTCCTTATATAGACATGAGCCTTTTTCAAGAAAAAAAATCCCATTACCATAGCAACCACCTCTTGCACTCTGGTCAGGCCTGCATACAGAGATAGGGAGTGGGGGAAGGAAAAGGAAAGTGGGGTAGAGAGCTTCTTTATGGGCCTGTTTCTTCTAACAGAGTCAGTCTTAAAGTTTTGTACCTTCTGGTGCCATCAGCAGTCCAGGCAGACCATCCCCCTCAAATTCCTCAGAGAAGGAGCTTCTGTCTATACCTGTTGTTGTCAGTGTTATAGACTACTTCCAACACTTCTTACTAGTCTACAATACATAACTGTGTGTGGTAAAGGATAAAACAAACGTGTGATGTTAATTTAGACATAATAGCCTTAAGGATAAAAATAAATTCCAGCTGGATCTAAGGGTAACTCTTTGAGACTTTTATAATGGTGTGATTTCAGCCATTCCAGAACTCCGTGTGAATGATTCTAATGCCTATGGTCTATTGGATCATAACAATCATTAAAGTGTTTTGATATTTATGCAAAGGTACTGTTTAAGGTTGAGGAAACCTGCAGTCAGGTGAGAATGAAGAAGTCACTGGGATGAGTGGTAAAATGTTTCACCAACTGAAAAGCAAATAGTCAGATGAACCCAATTATCATCCTGGGACTTTTGAGTTCACACACATCCTGTTCCCACATCACCATTGCACTAACAATGATCATGCATTTTTTGACAGATGGCTGAGTGAGGCATAGAGAATTTAAGCCCCATGGGAGTGTCCCCTAAGAAACCTTGGCTAATCGTGGCCTACACCTGTTTTCACACCTTGACTCGTGTGATTAGGTAGAGAATCAATAGGGGGTCCATTGTCCCTTTTGGGGGGACACTACCATAGGGCTTAAATCTGGGACTCTCCACCATTTGACCTTAAATTAAAGAAGCTTCTTGGATGACAGGTGAAATGTCTTCAAGCAACTTAAATAAGTTCAGACGCTTTTCTTTCCAAGCTCCTCAGAGCACCTCATAAAATATATGGCTCTTAAAGTACCACCCTTATGACCGACATTAAAGTACACTGGTATAGGCCTATTTAACACCACATACAGTTTACACAAGACATATTTATCTCTTATATGAATGTTATTTATTTTAACTGTCATAAACAGGATGTGACAAGCGATGTTAATAATAACTGTACTGCATTAAAACATTCACAGCAGGTGGGATACCCAATCTTTAATTGATGACGTATGAACTCTTCTTCCAGGTCCAAACTACTATGCGTGTTTTTAACATATTTTAATGTTTTGGTTTCTTGTTCTATTTAATCTGAACAAGCCCTCTTTAGAGGAAGCAGAGATGAGGTAGAGGAGGGCCAGAAAGTAGAGCAGGAACGTGAATGCTCAGAGGAGGACAAACCAGCTTCTGGGAAGCTTGAGCAAGGGCAAAATGAGAGCACCCAACATCCACTATGGATAAGAAGTAATATGTAATATGTCTGGATGCATGCTCAGTCATCCAGGTAAGTAATTCTGTTCACGTAGTGTTTTCATTGGAAGAAATGTTTCGTCACTCATCCAAGCGACTCCTTGAGTCTCAGCTGACTGCAGGTTTCCCCAATCTTATAAACAGCACATTTGCACAATGACTGAAACCAGCACCACTGAATGAACAATGAAAACGGGAAAACCTGCAGTCAGCTGAGACAGAAGAAGCCACTTGGATGAATGACGAAGCATTTCTCCAACTAAAAGCGCTACATCCAGATGAACAGACCACTCTGAAGTTGTGATTTGGTACAGATGTATGAAGACAATCATTCTTCCATGGTCTCGGCAGATTGAGTCCGTCTTGTCACATTTAAGAGAGCTCTCACTTTCCAGAGGGCATCATTTGTTTACCCTGATCAGAGACATTAGGATCATTTGCTACTTTGAAGGACTGCCTAAATTTAAAGAATCTATCTTGACTTCTTGAATTGGCTGGAACTATTATATCCAGATCCTAGAATATCTGAGTCATGCTGTTAGCAAAGATAAGTTGAAAAATATTTTCAGCTTCATTTCCTCCTGTGTTCCTCCAGTTTTCCTCCAGTGACTACCTCCTCGTGTTTTCTTGTTTCCACGATATACCAAGGTTTCTTCCTACCCTTCAGGGGTTTGTGTTTATTTATTTAAATACCTAATTTAAATGTTCCTCAGTTTAGTTTTGTTATCTTTGTTTTTCCTAGTTTTGTAAATATGCCTTAATAAAAAATGCACTCTGACTTAATCTCAGTTTTGTTTCCTTTTGTCTGCGTTTGGTTTCTCATAAAATTACTGTTATGGACTGTTGTGAACTTTATCTGTCTCTAATTTTTCCACGCCTTAAGTTTTTACTGTCTCGCAAATCTTTCATCTCAACACCAAAACTAATTTTACACTTTTTATGCTTTCTTTTATTTGTTTTTAATTTATCAAGATTACAGCTGAGCATCAATTGCAATGGATCCAACGATGGCATTGTCACTCAGGAAAACACTCCACTGGGATCTAAGATTGTTTGTGACATGGACAGGAGTGTCATCTCTGTGACCCCGGACCTTTTCAAAATCTTCATAAAAGTATGTTATTCCTAAACACAGGAACCGGTCTTGTAATTTGTTGTTTATGAATGAACTAGTATGAACTAAGACAAAATTTGCTGCATGTTTCATGCATCTGTTGTTCTTCAAATTTTCAAACATGATATGACTACGTTTTGTCATCATCCTTAAAGGATTAAATCACATCAGTTCCTAAATACAATGAGTAGTTGTCTTTCACACACTGTATGTTACAAGCACTGTAAATGTTGCTCTTTTTGTAATTTATAATCTGTTGATGTCACTTCCAGGAGAATCCTTTCTCAAAAAAGAGATGGGACACTTGTTCAGTTGTTGGGAGCGGTGGGATTCTAACAAACAGCGGCTGTGGAAAAATGATTGATTCAGCTGATTTTGTTATTAGGTGAGAAAGATGTTCACTGTAAGGAATGGAAATCGTGATGAGGACTCTTCTCTCTGTAAGTAATATTTCATGTTTTTTCAGGTGCAACCTGCCTCCTCTGGAAAATGAATTTCACAATGATGTCGGCAAGAAGACTAACCTTGTGACAGCAAACCCAAGCATCTTCGTGTATAAGTGAGCAATTAATGAACCTGACATTGAACTGACTTGTTAGTTTATGTCTTGTTGCTTTAAGTCATGCATTAATTTGCAGGTATGGGTCACTGATGGGACGTCGCCGGGCGTTTGCAGACAGTCTCCAACAGTATGGCAACTCCCTGCTTCTCTTTCCTTGCTTCTCCTATGGTGGTACTCGCTCAGCGTGTCAGCGGGCTGTGTATGCCATTGAGGAGATGGATATCCCTATCCAACCAGCCTTCATAAACCCTAGGTATTTTGAAAGACTGGTCAAATTCTGGGAATCTCTGGGGTTAAAGGAATATCGACCTAGCACTGGATTATATATGACTAGCCTGGCACTGGAATTTTGTGAAACGGTGCATCTGTATGGATTCTGGCCATTTAGTAATCACCCAGATAGACTCTTTCCCTTGACTAACCACTACTATGATAATGTACCCTATAATAGGAGAATCCATGCAATGCCAAAAGAGTTTTCCCACTGGGTGGAGCTGCATAATAAGGGCGTGCTCAAGCTTCACCTTGGAGACTGTAAATCAGATCAGGTCTAGTTTGAATTTTGCAATAACAAAATAATATGTTCAAGTATCCAACTGAGAGGCCAAGACATTTGCACTCAAACCAAATGTATTAGTTTTTTTGCTAAAGTTTATTTTTAACAACATTTGCAATGCATGGTCATGATAAAGCTGATACACTCCTCGTTAGAAGGAGGGTACAATACGCTACAAGAAAATAAAATAGAGACTTTAAATAGAAATTGAGAAATCACCATTTGCTTTTAAGCCACTACTTCTGTTACAACCTTTATATTACTCTGCTAGTGGTCACTTTTGGTTCTGCAACAAAGACAATTCTCTGCTGCACTGACTGTTGACACTTTCAAACATAAACACTTTCAAGCATTTAACTTTTAAACAGTTAACTTTTAACTAAGATCAACTCTGCAGATTGTAATGAGTTGGCTGAAAGAAGACCTGCGCAATAAAATATTTGTAAAACCATTAAGAAGCTTGGCTAAAGTTAACATTTAACTACAAAATCTACACACACACACACGTGTACATATATATATATATATATATATATATATATATATATATATATATATATATATATATCTGTAGACTTTTGGAGATCACATTCAGATTGTACATATGGGTACATGTATAAAAGGAAGGTTAGAATTCACAAAAAACTTCAAACATAACCTAAGAAGCAGGTGGCAAGAGAGTTATTACAACATAGTAAGAACACATTAGTTAATGTTGATATTATAGTTTATCACACAAGGTCAAGCCTCGTTTTGTAACTCTTTTTGTATTTAGAAAAATTTCACTCACCCAGTTAACCAATAACACCTTTCTGTACTGTGCATTATCGAACATAATCACAATTATCACTTGATAACATTAATGAAAAAGAATAGGCAGATTCTCGAGTTCTATTGCTGTCTGTTGTTACTTCTTGTATCAAAGTTGTCAATACGCCCAGAATAAATTAAATAACTTCTAACAGAATCACAGTTTATTTCATGAGCCCATGACTTTTAAAACATTAGTGTTGTCCTAAAATGGTACAAATGACCTTTGAGGGACTTTTGTTTGTTTTTCTAAGGCACACAGCCTCATATGTCTTAATGCATGCTCAATCATCCAGGCAAGAAAGTCCCAAAAAGTAAATTCGATTTATCTAGACTTAGGAAAAATGTTTTGTCACTCATCCAAGTGACTTCTTCAGTCTTGTACAGTAATAATTAACTGAGAATGCCTACTTATTTTATGAATCATAAATCACCAAGCAGTTAAAACAGGCAGACAGACATATCAACATATGGGGCAAAAGTACTTAAAAAAAAGCTGAGTTAGAAGAAAGTCTTAAGAAAAGTGAAGCAGTAGAGCGACATGAGGAAAAAGCTCTCGATTTTGATCAATCTTCTTTCTTTGGGGAGTCTGCTGACCACTCTTATCTGGTACACGTTCGAGGACAGGTGAGTGAGTAACTACCTTTGTATTTTACAGATAAAGGCAAGAGGTCACTAGTCAAAGTATTCTGGTCAAAAGTAGCTTATGACACTGTGAAACTACAAAAAAGTAATAATAATAATAACAATTCTGAAACAGTTGGGAAGCTGTGTAAAAGGCAAATATAAGCCAGGTGGCAAAAATACATTTATTATGATTAATGTAGGATTACTTAATTTAAGTAGAAGTACACATATTTGTGTTAAAACTACTCTGGTAAAAGCTGAAGCAATGATTCAACTTCTTTGCTCAAGTGAAAGAAGTGAAGAAATGCAGGCTCTGTAATGAACTCAAAGTATAACAGTAAAAGTAGCTATTTGGATGACATTTGTATCAGCGCTCTTTGTTCCAAGCAAACATTATCACCTACACTAAAGACGTTAGGTTTTTGGCAGTGTTTGTGCCTACATGTCATTCACTCATCATAGACCATCACAGATCACCGCAAATCTTCACCAAGGCAGCTCACTCTCTGGGCATTATTTCCTTATAAGGGAATAGCATTTAATTTTGTATTTATTTATTTTGTTTTCTTTGTTCATTTGAAACAAGTTTTGTAGTGCAGTGAAAGTAAGGTTTGACTCGCATGACATATTTACTTTGATTACACAAACATTATGGAAGAGTAGGTAATGGATGACATGAATAACTTGAGCATAGTATATAATATTATACTACAGTATATTCCATAGCTGGACTGGCCATCGGGCATACCGGTTATTTGCCCGGTGGGCCGCTGGCGTATTTTTTGTTTTTATGGGCCGATCAATTTTTTTTTTTTTTTTTTTTTTGGAAGGGTATAAATAATGAAAGGTGTTGGATTGGCCAATTGGTCATGATTGACTCTGGGCTGGACCAATTACAGCCGAGGAGGTCGGATGCACCCTCCCCCTTGTTTAGCAATCTTACAGACCATCCATCGGCTCTTTGTTACTTCGGAAACATGGCTGAAACAATTTCCACGACGTAATCCGATAACAACCGATCTCTTTACCTGTCGGCTTCCCGTGGCTGTCATGCAACAGGTGTTGTGCCAAAAACTGATTTCCAATGTTTGCGTGTATTTTTTATGTGTAATATCTATGTTGGTAAATAGACTTCGGTGAACAGCGTTTACAAAGGGGCTATATATGGAATTAAAAAATTATCTGTTTTTTCAAGTATGTTTACAACTCTGTGTTATTGTGCTTACATTATCACCAATCCGGTCCTTTATCCCCACTTTAAATATTTTTACAGAACTATTGTAATATTTGAGCCATTTCTGCTGTCCAACTACTTCTTACAAAAGACATTTTTAATGTTAATTAGACTTTTTTTTAACGGCATAAATAAAGGTTATATAAAAGTCACTGCCAAAGACTGATTGCGGCTTCTACCTTGTTACACTAATGTTGTTTGTAGCTCAATATGACTTTATGTCATCCATGAGGGATGCATTTGACATATGTTTCACATATTATAGCCCAACAAGTTACTTATAGCAATTTAAATACGAGCAATCAGTTTTTGGCAAATACCGGAAATCAGTTTTTGGCAGACAATCACTTTTTGGCACAACACCGGCAATTGCAGTTAATAATACAACAGTTTCTTGCCATTTTTTGTGTTTCTTTTTATCGCTGTGTAACTGAGTTCAATTGAAAGCCTGCATGCGCTAGTACCGCTTGCCACAAGTTCCCAGAATCCTTTGCGGTTTTACCCCTGAATGACGTCCGATTTTTTGTCCCAGTCCAGCCCTGGTATATTCCTAATTAACTAGGCTGGTCATTATTTCTCTTGGCAATACTTTCTTTAAAGTTAGAATGCTCTTTTAGGTGTTGCTGTAGCCCTGGTGAAACATTGAAGATGTTTGTTTTATTCAGCACATAAAAAACAACCAGCTCTGCGCTTCCCAAGGTTTCATTAACCCTGCACATAACTTCACTCATGGTGTAACATCTCTTTTTCACCACTACAACAACTCTAAGTCAAATCAACACCACAGCATTGGCAGAAACAATCTATAACAGCTACAAAACCATAAAAGGTAAAGTAAACACAAACTCGTCTTTAAACTCAACATGAAACACATGTTGTCAGTTTTCAAACAGTTTAATATACTGACAAATTTGTAGGTGGCTGTGGCTCAGGTGGTAGAGCAGATCAGCTACTGATCGGAAGTTTGGTGGTTCGATCCTAAGCTTCCTCAGTCTGCATGTCAAGTGTCCTTGGGCAAGATAATACCCCCAAATCTCCCTCCGATGCGTTCATCGGAGTGTGACTATGTGTGAATGTACTGTGTGCTGTGTGTACTTGCGTTTAGAAGTGCTTGCATGAGTGGGTGTGAATGAAGCATGTTGTATACAGTGGAGAGTAGAAAAGCACTATATAAGAATCAGTCCATTTACAAATATTAAAATGTATTGCAATTAAATATGCTATAAAGTTATAGCAGTGTTACATTTCGCACAGCCTAATAACTGAATTTCAAAGCTTAAGCTTAAGCTTTTGCCTGCTCTATAAATTAGCTAGTGAGTGTAAGAGGCAGAACTCAGGATGAAACAAGGAGCATCCACAAAGTTATTAATACAGATGAATTGCTACAAAAGTACGCTAGGCAGCTAATTTCAGAAGACATTAAAGAATTGTATTTGATTTAATCCATTAAGGGTAAAGGTCCCTGTTTATCAAAGATTTAACATGTGACTAAACATGTGATTTCAACACATGGGGCTATCACGTCTTATGACATCAGCTTGTCCTCGGTCACAGTTTCCTTCCACATATAGCTTTGCAAAAACTGCATAAAAAGCACTTGCAGCAACAAAAACATAATATTCCAGAAACACGCTTTGCCGATCCGATCAGCTGTTCATAACACTTCCTAGGTCCATCAGCGTGAACTATCGCATGTCCGCCATGACCTGCCCGAAACCGGAAGTGACGTCATTTTCGCAGTTTTCTACCATCCGGGCCTCATGAGCCTATACTGGTGTTTTTAAAAGTTATGTTTGACTTTATGACTTTCTGTGTCGTTTCTGGGATGCTTAGGACTCATATTGCACTGCTGGAAATACTGGAAATATGCTGTTTTGCAAATATGCACTATAATATTTATTTTAGTTTTTCCTGCAGTGTATAAAAATTGGTGTATTTCAAAAATAAAACTATGAAGGCACTCAAAATAAATTTTCTGTGGTGGGAAACTATTTTGTGCAACTTTTTTGTATTTACAGTTTTGAGGGATAAGCCTCTTAAATTTCTCTAACTAGAAATATATGTTAAAAAACAAAAACGATTTTCAATTTTTTTGTAGTTTATTGCACTTTTTTGCAATTTATGTAATTACTATGCACTTAATGCAGACATATTATTAAAATTTAGGCTGTAATGGTTGTATTGATGTATATCAACTTGAAATGCTCCCAAAAATGGCTCTACAACATGTAAACTACTTTGTCTGAGGCTTTATCTTGAGTGGTTTCTATAGTCTGCCATTAATGTGGTGTTTGCTCAAACCCACATACTAGCTATAGGCAGTCCGTGCCAAAGTGAGTTAATATATCCATGTAAGGAAATCCCAGAGAGCTAATTCTGTTCAGCTTGATGTTTTGAACTAAAAAGGTTTAAGTGAGTATCATTCATGCAGAATATAGTTTTATCAAATAATAAAAATAATAATAATAATAATTAATTATTATTATTATTATTATTATTATTATTATTATTATTATAATAAATATAAACACAAAACATGACAATGATAGGTTTTTTGTGGAAAAATGTGTCCAGGTGTTTCCTTCACAAACATTTTTAATTTTCTTTTTTTCCAGATAATTTAAAAGGAAATAAAAATAATTATATCAGAATATTAGAAGGCTTTAAGGGTCTGATCTTACCCGAATCTGTGGGAATTCTCCTCATGCTTTTTCCATGTTTGATTGTAGAGCTTTTTTACTTTATCGATGACTTCCCTGTAATGCACAAGCAGTCAGGTACATATTTAGAAATATCACCCATTCAGGGCTGACATGAAGGAAAAAGTTATGTCAGTTTTTGCTCTTACTTGCAACCTTTACAAAGTTCAGAGGGCTTTGGGGCATCTCTTTGAGGAGACGGTGGGTGAAATTCCACATAACTGTGACAAATAAAAGAGATAAAAAAGTTACCCTTTCTTGAACCCATTTTTTTTTCAGTTTCCTTGCTCTTGTTCTTTTGTTTACATATGTTGGGAGGTAATTTGTGATATTAACTCATTTATTATGCCTGATACTTGTTGTTATCTACCTGTAGGACAAAAATTCCAGTCTTACATATTTAAAATAATATTAAATGGATATATGAGTGTTTGGAAATGTAAAACTTACACTTAATGTCTTAATTCATTTGATAGATTTTTTTAATCAGATAAGTCATATTTCTCAAAATTTTGAAAAACTAACTCAAGTATACCAACTTTGTGTTATTCAAAGATTGCCATTGTAAACCAAGATCCAAAACACAGACACGAAGGAACGCGAACAAAACTTAATATTAACAGAAAGCGAGCCATTTAATAAGGCTGATGAAAAGGGTATGTAACACCTGCTTAGTATAGTAGGATTAAACTTATAAACTAGATTCGAGAGGAGTAAAATCAATTTGAGACTTACAATATTACAATGTTACAGTGGTTACAGTGGTGCAATAATGCAATGTAAACAGCATAGAAAATTAACAGAAGATCAACAGAGAAGAGCGCTCTTTTGAAAATAACAACAAAATAAAATAAAATGAGTAGTCTCTTCAGACCTGACTCCTGATGAGCAGGATATTCAGAGTTCAACTGTTTCCCAGAGAAACAATCCATATCAAGTAAGCAGTTTTTGCTCTTGCTTATCTGAAATCCTGCGATTCGAAGTAATTCAGACTGTAGCTCTACTCCTGCATCCAGAACAGCTGGCCACACTGCTTTTGGATTCGCCAAGAGTTTTCACAGGGTCTGGCTCGCCATCCATATCCAGAACCACTTCAGATCCAGGATCACAAAAAACCAGTCTGCACATACAGTACAGAGCAATAAACAAAATAGTTCTTAACAGTTTTTCTAAATAAAACGAGATCTCATAAAGTTTTCAAAAGTTTGTTCTGTTTCTATGAATTCCATTTGTATTGCTTTACAGCATTACAATCAATTGTATTTATATACCCCTTTTTAAGGCATATGTAATCACATCATGAAATGTTTGTAACGTAACTAGTTTTAACCCTTTAAAACCGGTAGGAGCGGGCACGCTCTGTTTTGCGTAACTATTTTTAAATCCCGGTAGCTCTGCAACCACGTGAGCTAGCGCAATATTTTTTTTTGCATATGAAACCTGAGGAGTTGTACTTACATCTTATGCCATCAGCTTGTCCTAAGTCACAGTTTCCTTCCACATATAGCTTTGCAAAAACTGCATAAAAAGCGCTTGCAGCAACAAAAACATAATATTCCAGAAACACGCTTTGCCGATCCGATCAGCTGTTTGTAACACTTCCTACATTGGATTAGACGGCAGCGCGAACGATCGCATGTCCGCCATGACCTGCCCGAAACCGGAAGTGACGTCATTTTCGCGGAAATGTAGTTTTTTACGGTCCGGGCCTCAATGAGCCTATACTGGTGTTTTTAAAAGTTATCTTTGACTTTATGACTTTCTGCATCGTTTCTGGGATGCTTAGGACTCATATTGCACTGCTGGAAATAGTTTATTTTGATGCATATGCTGCTTTTTTGCAAATTTGCACTATAATATTTATTTTCGTTTTTCCTGCAGTGTATAAAAATTGGTGTATTTCAAAAATAAAACTATGAAGGCACTCAAAATAAATTTCCTGTGGTGGGAAACTATTTTGTGCAACTTTTTTGTATTTACAGTTTTGAGGGATAAGCCTCTTAAATTTCTCTAACTAGAAATATATGTTAAAAAAACAAAAACGATTTTCAATTTTTTTGTAGTTTATTGCACTTTTTTGCAATTTATGTAATCACTATGCACTTAATTCCTACATATTATTAAAATCTAGGCTGTAATGGTTGTATTGATGTATAGCAACTTGAAATGCTCCCAAAAATGGCACTACAGCATGTAAAAATATAATATAAGCTCTGGCGGACTTGGTTCTATGGTAGGTCTTAAAGGGTTAAATAACTTATTTACATGAATTAACCTATAACTGAAATGACAAAGTGCAGAAAAGGCATTGGACAACATTTATGGCTAAAAGAAAAGTGCATCCTGCATTAGTTTTGCACATTTGTGAAGATGCCCAATCAAATAGACAATAAAATAAAATACGACACTCCATTTCACACACAATTCAAGTACTCCGACTGGCTTTAGCTTTTTTTTAGACAATACAGAATTTTCACTGTTGCAGTAGTTACCACATATAAAATTAGCATAGATTTTCCTGCTACTTATCATCTCTAGTAACTCACCGGAGTTCCCAAGAAACAAACACACGCTCTGCCTGGTTTTGGTCGAGAGTAAAACACATAAAGGCCACTGAGAAGTACATAACTTTAAGTTAGAGACTGTTAAAAATACTTTATAACACTTATTTTATACCGAAAGACTCACTGTGTAGCTTGTTAATTGCTCTCGGGTGTCTTGCTCCGTTTTGCCTAGCTTAATGCAGCAACGTGCTTTTGTTGCATTCACTGAAATACGGAAAATGAAAGTGTGTTCAAGGGGTGTCGGAAATAATATTACAAGGTAAAAAACAAGAAAATACTAGTATCCATGTCTATAGGGGTTACAGGTACAAAAACTAAAGGCAGATGCACACTGAGGAGAAACTAAGAAGAACCAAACTGGGACTAAATGCTAAACACAAAAGACAGAACAAAACCTTGAACAGGATATTAAACAAACTGAACATGGAAAATCCTGGCACCATCGAGGCATGGAAACATGACGAAGAACAAAAGACAACCGTCAGGGAGACACTGAACAGGGGAGGACAGAGGACAGAAGAAAGTTAGGACACAGAAAGGACACAGAAAGATAATGGCTGTATACCACCAAAACCACCTAAACCAACCCAGAGCTCGATTAGACTTTTTGCAGAAGTCTGCGACCCCAGCAAGACAGAACTCAAGTGATAAAGACCTGGCAATGTTTGACAACATCTCACAGCCGTATTTCAACATGTGTGTTGGCAGCATTTTCTAAGCATTAATTCATAAACGTTTAGAACAGGATTATTTATGCCGTGACTAGTGCAGTCAGTCACAGATCACATACAGACTGATTACAGTGACAGCTGCCTCAGGCTACGTCCACAAGTACACGGGTATTTTTGAAAACGGAGATTTTTCGTTTTAAAAAATAATCCCGTCCACACGTAAACGCAGAAATGAAGGAAAACGCTGCTAGGAACATGCCAAAGCAACAGGTGGCGATATTCCTATCCGTGCAGAAATGTTGGCCAATCAGAAGTCTAGAAGCATTGGCGGGAAATAGTAAACAAAGATGGGGCATAGAAGCAGAACAGAGTCGTATGTGTGGAGGGACAGTAACTGTGTGTGTATATGTAAGCATTTAAACACTGCAGAGAGTACAAGTAACAGTAACAGTATTGTTTACGTGTGGACGAAAGGTGCAAATGCTTAGAAAAATCTGCATTTTCAAAAATACCCGGGTACGTGTGGACGTAGCCTCAATCTCTACAGAGTCACGGAGTTAGAAAATGATTTAAATAAAACAGTATGAATGAAACAGGAGTAGCAGGAAGCATCAGACAGAAAACTGATGCTCCTAGGGTTGTGTTGTGAATCCTGTTGAACTTAAAGCAAGATCAGTCTCACCTGTAGAGGCAAACAGGAGGCAGACAGAGAGTAAGAGAGACGCCCATGGCCCAGGAGGCATTTTATCCACTTCTCGTCATCTAAAGCTAACTTGATGCACCTTAAAACTGTGCTAAATTTCAAAACGATAATGTTTTTTTTTCCCCTAAGAAGGACAGAATTAAACCTGACTAGATCAAAGATAAATTTCCATATTTAAACTTCAAATAAAAAAAAGTAAATTAATTCAGTTTGTTACACTCTCATTCCAAATGTGACAGTAAAACACAAGGAGGACAATTCGCTCAGCAGTGAGAACTTCAAATATATTCGAACTTCTGCTGTCAAAACCTGATCGGAAATCATATTAGAGCCCCACCTTGTCCCAAACACAATATTAAGGCACACAAATTTACACGGTTATTTTCATTCACATGTGTTGACATCAGGCCTTCGGACATTTAGGAGATGCTCAGAGAAGAGCCACTACTCCTCCTGATCTAAAGGAGCCAGTCGAGGTTTTCAAGGCCTGTCCTACCAGAAGGAGGGCAGAGGGCAGACCCATTATGCGATTAAATAAATTCTGTTATGTCTTAATGAAGGGAAGTTCTCTTTGTTTCTGGTGTTTTTGTAAGAAAGGTTTCCGTATGTGTGTGTGTGTGTGTGTGTGTGTTGTTAGTAATGGAGGTGTTTTTAAAGTAATTGTCATCTAAAGGATGTGTTGTTCTGTCTGTGTCCCTCTTGCCCACATGACAGCAGGTGTTATCAGATGAAGGTTTAAGGCCACCCCCACCATATATACTCCAACTTACAGCTGAATTCTGCTGCTCTCCACCTTCAAAAATATATCTGTGCATTATCACTGGGATCTCTTTAACTTTTAACACATGCAATAATACATCACATCTGACAGTAACCACCAAACATGTTCCACGATCTCCGAAAGAAATATATACCAAGCTGTATTTACAGTGTAGAAACAACTAGATTGTGTAGAAATCCTGTTAGTCGATCGGAAAACCTTCACTAAACATTGGAATATAAAAGGTGTGGCCCAGAGCTACATGTGCATGAAAAATAAAGCATATACAGTAAGTTGGGCCATCTTGTTACACTACATACATGTGGAACAGCCAGGTAGGGCATGAACAGGGAAAGGGGGACACAAAAAAATACTTTTCTTTCTTATTCTCATTTAAAATATCTGGCTTTTATTAAATAATTATCTGACTCTTACGACCAACGTTTTTATCTGACGTAAAATGTAGAGAAATCATTCATATACCAACAGGACAGTGTACATGACTGTCACAACAGCTTTTGTTTCCATTGAGTGTACATGACTGTCACAACAGCTTTTGTTTCCATTCAGTGTACATGGCTGTCTCAACAGCTTTTGTTTCCATTCAGTGTACATGGCTGTCTCAACAGCTTTTGTTTCCATTGAGTGTACATGACTGTCACAACAGCTTTTGTTTCCATTGAGTGTACATGACTGTCACAACAGCTTTTGTTTACATTGAGTGTACATGACTGTCACAACAGCTTTTGTTTACATTGAGTGTACATGACTGTCACAACAGCTTTTGTTTCCATTGAGTGTACATGACTGTCGCAACAGCTTTTGTTTTCATTCCAAGGCTTTATTGCTTTAATACCTGGTGGGCCGGTCTCTAGTCAAAATGCCCGGGCCGGTTTTTGTCCCAGTCCAGCCCTGCTCTGGGTTATAAACTGCTGACAAAAAGAGCCCGCGATAGTTGAAATCAGCAAAGTAGCAGTCTTGACCTGAATTTTAAAAATATTTGGAAAAAAGCGCTATGCTGCTAAAAAAGGAAAAATAAATATTTACAAAATATCTGGATAAATGTTTATTATACGTGTTTGATGTTTGTGGCAGGGCGTGGTCTGCAGTGCCGCTGCAGGGGAGGCATACGCACCTGAGCGGCATCTGCAATCACGCCTGTCCGGCTTAAAGTCTGTGCTCTCTCGGCTGTTGTGTTGGTGTGTGTCGGGCTGTGAGTTGAAAAGCTACAGCCGGCTGTGTGGGTACAGCAACCATGTGTGAAAAGTGGTCAATAAAGAAGTGCTAAAAAGCGTGTTAATGCAAAAATCGTCGAGTCTGCCATGGTACATTTGGACTTCTGCTCCTGAACCTCTGCGCACAGCGTCTGCAAATCGCGGCTGTACGAAGTCATTTCATCCTTACTCAAGACTGTAAGCTGTCATCTGTGAGGCGCGAGTGGTGTTTGGTTTTTACCATAGTTTATGGTGGAGAATAGCTGCTCTAGTGCGTTTTGTTCCCTGTAGTCGTATGAATAGCAAACTACACTCATTGGCAGTAGCATAGGCACACTAAAATTTCTTCTGAAATGTTTGCTGTCTAGTTGCTTTTTATTCAAGGACAAACATGTACTGAAAACTCTTGAATGGTGGTTAGTGCTGTTGCCTCACAGTAAGAAGGTCCTGGATTCAACTCCACAATCTGGCTAGTTTGCAGTGATTTCTCTCTGGGTATTCTGGTGTCCTCCCATAGTTAAGTCATGCAGTTATTAGAGTTAGGTTAGGTTAATTGGTGATTCTAAATTGCCGGTGAATGTAAGTGCAAATAGTTGTTTGTCTCTATGTGATGGACTGATGAGCTGTTCAGGGTGCACCCTACCTTGTTACCTATCATGCCCCAGCCTTCCCCCTGCAACTTTATCCTATAGGATAAAGATAGGATGGTTTTTGTTGTAGATCCATTTCATTTTTTTATGTTAACCAGCGTCTAGACTTTGTTGAAAATTATGTAAAATGAAGACAACATGTAGTATTTAAGTGACCAAGTAGTATTGGGGTAAAAGTTATTGAATACTGTTGAAATAGAAAGACAAAATTGTGAAGGATTAAAATTTAAAAGCTCAACTTGATTCAAACATGTTTAGATGAAGTGTGTTTTATGAGCACAAAATGCACAGGTTTATTGAACATGAATAAGTTGTGTTGATTTAACTCAGTTGTTTAAGTTTCTGCCAAAGCATAATATTTGTGTCCACTATTGAATTAACTATGTGTCATGTGATGCACGATCTGATATCCTCGTGTTGGTGTTGTTCCCAGATCATCATACTAAAGGTTGTTCCAGGATCAATATTGCAAGTGACCAATCAGAATGTTGTGATGTCATACTTTTGCGACTTTGGGAAAAACCGGCGTAAAACAAAAAACTGTACTTAAGCTGCGAGAAACCGCCTTTGTCCGCCGATCAACGGACCCTAACCCTGACCCTAACCCTTTAATAAACGCTAAGCAGAATTGATATTGTCCTTGCAACATTGGAATTTCATAAATGCACGAATGGGTTGGTGCGCAAAAGAATAACGTCACAATAATGTGATTGGTCACTTGCAATGTTGAACCTGGAACAAGATTTTCATGATGATCTGGGAACAACACCAACACGAGGATATCAGATCATCCGTGGTTTTATATGTATGACTCGTCCCACCACAGGATGTGATTTGGGTCTTTCTCTCTTTACACCTGGGAGGGAGAAGCATGTCTTGATGGAGACAGGTGCCTGCTGAGTGGTTGGACTGGATAATTACTTGGACAACAGGCTTTTAACCGCCTTGCCCCTCCCCCCTGGCCTCCACCACCCAACAAACAGCCTGAGTTTCTCCTGGTAGCTTTGAGTGTTTCTGTGTGAAAAAGGTCAAAAAGTTCCTGAGTAGAAGCCAATTTGTGTGTGGTGTTGTGAGTGCTAGACCAGACCTTTGTAAACAGTTGGAAGTAGTTTTGTGAATTAGACAACTCATAATGTTTCACTGTATTTAACACTGCAGCAGCCTCGTAGGAGTGAGAAACTTTTTCTCCTGAAACCTGGTTTCTCTTGTTTGTCGCAGTAGACATTTATGTAAGCACAGTGTCTTTTGTTCGACTTTTGTTTTGTGCATGGAAGATTATGGAGCTTTAGAGATCTTTTGTTTGTAATTTTGGCATAGCTCACTGCCAAAGTCAATAAAAGGCTGCATGGGGTTTGCAATTGTATAGTTTTGGCTCTTTCTTGGGTGGAGTTGGAGTGGGGTATCACATTTCACCTGCAAACTGTGATTTGTATAATAGACAACACTGTCAGAGCAGTTACACGTGCCAAAGGTGTGTAATGCTCCTGTACATACATCTGGGAGTGCCTGTTGTGAGAGCAGGTATTTGCAGTGAAAAGATTTAAGCAAATAAATTCAGGTTGTTACACTTTGTTTAAAATGTGACATTCAAACACAAAGAGGACGATGAGTTCACTCAGCAGTGAGAACATGTTGCAACATTATGCCCAATTCAATTTCATTTCATTTGAAAAAGAAATTTGAAAGGTTGCCAGATGTGTTCATATACTTTCAAATTCATACATTTCAACTTCTACTGTAAATACCTGATGTGAAATATTATTAGACCTCCAACAACTCCCCCTTTTCCCAGTCATATTATTAAGGCAGACAAAAATTGTAAGCTCATTTTCATTCGCGTGTTTAACACACGTCAGGCCTTTGGACATTGGGGAGATACTCAGAGGAGAGTCACTACTCCTCCTCACCTAAAGGAGCCAACCGAGGTGTTCTGGGCATGTCCCACCAGGTGGAGGGCACACCCAGTGTGGGATTAAATAAAGTCACAAGCAGATTCTCTTCGTTTCTGGTGTTTTGCTAAGCACAGAATGTTTTTCGTACCTTTTCTGCAAGACAGGTTTTCTTTTGTGTGTGTTTTGTTAGTAATGGAAGTGTTTTTAAAGGGACTGTCATCTAAAGGATCTGTTGTTCTGTCTGTGTCCCTGTTTTCAGAAGTAAATTCCACATGATGCTTTAAGGCCACCCCCACCATGTACACTCCATCTTATAGCTGAATTCTGCAGCTCTCCAGCTTCAAAAACAAGATTGTCTAGAAATCCTGTTAGTTGATCGGAAAACCTTCAGTAAGCTTTGAAATACAAGCGGTGTGGCCTTGAGTTGTATTTGCATGACAAAAGCATATACAGTAAGGTGGGCCATCTTGTTACACTACATACATGTGGAACAGCAACTGTGGCAAAGTTCACATTTGTCTGTCTGTGAAAATGTATTTTAAAAATTCAAGATCATCAGACTAAAACACAACATCTTTTACGTCCTCATTTATTCATTGTGCTTCAGTAACTCACACTACTGAGCTGTTTTATAGAGAAGAAGAAGAGACAGGTGACATGAACTGCATTCAGTCTGCAGGCTCTTCCTCGACTGAGGTAGAGGAGCCTTGGCAGCAGCTGCTGTCATGAGGAATGTACCTCTGGGTGACCGGGGCACAAACAAATCCATCGATCTTTCTCATGATAGTCGGTCTCTACAGACATTAAAAAAGCTGACAGCTATGAAAACACCTTCAGAATTAATGAATGTTCAACACACACACACACACACACACACACACACACACACACACACACAGTGAGACACATAATTTGGCACATCTGTATTACATTTTCATCCAGTAATGGCACAAACTCTCTAATAAACTGAAGGCTTAATGCTCACATTTACATAAAATGTTCACAGAACATTTAAAAGATGGATTTTTGGCTTTTTGCAATACCATTTATTTTTGCTTATGTACTTCAGACTTTTCTTTTGTTGTTGTCCTCATGGCCCATCTCTAAGTAAACTTATCTCCTTTTATCAAGAAACGTGGGCAAGCATGCAGAACTCAGCTACCTGTCAGTGGATCACCAGCTTCCTGACAGACAGAAAGCAGCAAGTGAGGCTGGGGGAAATCACCTCTGAAACGCGGTCCCTCAGTATTGGTGCCCCTCAAGGATGTGTCCTCTCACCACTACTGTTCTCCCTCTACACTAATGACTGCACCTCCAAGAACTCGGCTTATAAACTCCTAAAGTTTGCAGACGACACCACCGTCATTGGCCTCATTCAGGATGGTGATGAGTCTGCATACCGACAGGAAGTTGAGCGGCTGGTACTCTGGTGCAGTCAGCACAATCTGGAGCTGAACACTCTTAAAACTGTAGAGATGACAGTGGACTTCAGGAGACATCCCTTAACTCTGCTCCCCCCTCATCATATCAGACAGTCCTGTGTTGACTGTGAAGATCTTCAAGTTCCTGGGTACCACCATCTCCCAGGACCTGAAGTGGGAGACCAACATCAACTCCATCCTCAAAAAGACCCAGCAGAGGATGTACTTCCTGAGACAACTGGGGAAGTGCAGTCTTCCACAGGAGCTGCTGATCCAGTTCTACACTGCGGTCATTGAGTCTGTCCTGTGCTCCTCCATCACAGTCTGGTATGGTGCAGCCACTAAACAGGACAGGAGCAGACTGCAGCGGACTGTACGGGCAGCAGAAAGGATCATCGGCGCCCCCCTGCCCTCCATCCAGGATCTGTACCCCTCAAGAACCAGGAAACGGGCAGGGAAAATCATCACAGACCCCTCACACCGTGGACACAGACTTTTTGATCTGCTGCCCTCTGGCAGACGGTACAGAAGCCTGCAGACCAGGACCACCCGACATAGGAACAGTTTCTTTCCCCTCGCCATCTCCCTCCTAAACAGTTGACCTGTCACACTGCTCCCACTGCCAGACTGCAACTGCACCTTATGTACATTCTGTAGTATTCATTTCACCTCATTTCATTTCTGTATTCTATGTATATAAGTTTAGATTAGTTATTTATAGTTGGTTTACACAGCTTTGTGTATGCACGTGTGATGTATATATAGACACGTGTGTGTGTGTGCGTGTGTGTTTATGTGTGCGTGTGATTTACATGGCTGTGCTTGAGAGCCTCTACTGGAACCAAATTCCTTGTATGTGTCTCCACATATACTTGGCCAATAAACACGATTCTGATTCTGAATTAATAAAGTATACACTAATATTAATTACAGACATCATTAAGAACACCACTAACCAGAGTGCATCTTGCACATGCACTTCTTTTGTGGGTGCACTTCTATGCACATGTTAAAAAAAAAAAAACGCAATAGACTGAATGCAAAAACATTGGATAAACCTATTTTTCTGAATAGAAATTTATAATAAACTCTGAGTCAAATGGGTAATATTACATTCACAATACTTTCATTTTAATTTTCAGTTAATGTCATTTACAATATATTTTAAAGATGTCTACAATATTTGTAATATAGAAGATATAAAATGATTCCATGGACAGTACAATACCTTACAGTGTACAAGTATGACTAGGTCATTGAATCAGTGTCTGTTGTGAGTCTCAAGTAAGTTACCTGCAATGATATTTAAGGTCCAGCAGTTGTCAGTATGGAGCAAAACAGCAAAACTGTGTCGATACAGTTTGGGGAATGTGCTGAAACGCTTCACGAGGCCTCATCTACCATCACTAGTGGGTGCACTTCTATGCACATGTTAGTGATGTTTTTCTGCAACACACAAACTATCCTCATGATCCATGAAGCCAATGTGAACTTTGAAAGGTTGTCTGAGGATGAAGTTGTTTATTAAAGCAGCAGTTAAAACCTTGCTGGTCAGTGATTTCTGTTTATCTCAGTCGCTGGAGGTCAGAGACTGACCTGCTCCCTTTTTTATTCATAAATCAAACACAAATCAATGAAAGAAAGGATCAAAAGGATTAAGATTAAATAAAGCCCGGGTTGTTTTTTCAGAAGCCCGGGGTCTTTTGGAGTGTAATTTGTTTCATAGGTAGATGCCTGGCTTACAACTGTATAAACCAAAAACTACACACAATATTCAAAGCAAATAGCGCACACAGTGGGAATTTACCACTGTGCGTAAATTCCCCCTAATTTTGGTATGATCCGAGCTCAGACACTGGGCATGTGAGCGAGGGGGGAGAAGCTGCTGCCTGCGAGAAGCGCAGACAGAGGAGAGCTTAAGTTTAACCAGATACCAAAGCAAATCATTCGTACTGTACAAATAATGTAAATATGACGGTGTATCACGAAAGATTGATATCAAACTGATCACTTGACCCATATTACATTACTTGCTCTTCGAGTGAATCAACAAATGGCGAAATGAAAAGCAACAACAATGCTGTTTGGTTTTTTTAGAGAGTCTTAGCTTACATTTGTATTTATTTTATATTTTCAGTTGTTTCCCTCCACGGCTAAATAAAGCACAAAATCATGCACATACATGCACAAAATATAATAATGTACAGTTCTATCAAAACAGTGTCTTTTCCTCCAAATACTTATTCACAACTACTTAAAAATAAATAAGGAATATAACAAAACACTTTTACAAAAAGAAAACATTTCAAGTATCTCAAGCAAGCCTGATACAGCAGTTTTCGGCACAGGCGTCACACTTTCCATTCAGTCACAACACAGTATTACAAAGAGTTACACACATTTTCATCAAGTCTCCCACAACGGTTCCAATGAAGTCTGAAGGGTTTATATCTCTGTCATAGCTCGCGGCAAAGTTCGAACCACTTCATGAACCAGTCACGTGGTACAGCCGGGCAGCGAGGCTTTGGACGTCATCATTTTCAGCTCCTCCCATAAATGAAGCAAGCCTCGATACGTGCATCGCGGAAACGCCCCCTCCATTACTCGACACAAGCTTCGAAGCCTCGATACAGAACGTCACATCACTACCAAATACTACACCACGTTATTATCATTATTTTTTTTTATTACAAGACAATAAAAATACTTTCACATTAATTAAAATGTTTTTAAATTAGTAGCTGTGAACATGCAGGACTTCCATCCACCTCCAGGGACTGCTAAAGGACCTTTAACACCCCTGCTTTCCTTGACCTTTCAGTGTAAAGATGGCTGCAACAAGCACAAAGCAGCGTGCAGGTGAGAGAGATCTGCTGGTAGGCGATTAACTTGATCCATTTTGTTTTACAGCACAGTGTTCAGTTCACTTTGTTTCAACTGTTTATCCATCCAAGCACGGCAATTCTTTGGAAGGAGAAATGAAAACATTATTCTTTTCTTTTTATGCATGGTTTTGGAGTAATGGTTATTAGTAATTGGGTTAATAGTTTATTTTTACTTTTTTTTAACTTTTTTTTTGCTATTTGTGCATGAATTAGGTAACATTATAATAAAACACAGACTAAGTTTTCTTGGCTATGCAGAGATAATTGTATATTTATGTATGAAGAAAGGCCTATTTAACTGCGGGCGTGCCTTAAACCTATAAATGCCTAAATGTGCTTAAATTTTTTAAATTTCCAAATTCAGACAAAATTGAGGTTGCAGTATTTGTCCCTAAAAATCCCAGAAATATGGTGTCCAACCAGATATTTACAGAGCTGAATGGGGTATACCATCCATCTTTTTCTCCTAGCAGTGTCCCCGAGATGTCCTGGGAGGCTCACAGGCCAGATGAGATGATGACATCCTTTCAATTTGTAACATTTTAACGGTTTTAATTTCTGAAACAAAGGCTTAGCATATGGTGTGAGGAATTAGAGAAATTATTTTACTGCTATTGTTAATAATCATCATCATTACCATTGCATTGATAATACAATCTGCAGTATTGATATTGTATTCAGATGTTTAAACATATTGGTACCCAATTAGCCTTTATTACAGGTGCAGTTATAACCACTCTAAACTGTTGAGTTGAATCTATAATCTTAAATGCTTTTGAATGCTTGTTATAATCTGAAATGTGTACGTGCTGGCCTTCTGTCTGGTGGAAAAGGTTGCAAGTTTCAGCTGGTGAAGGGAGAGGTGAAACTGAGTGCATTTCATGATGACACACACACACACACACTCACACAGTAGATTTTATCTCATTTATAGGTGAGAGGTTAATCATGTTTGCTTGTAACTCTAAAATTGTCTCTGTAAAAGAATAGTTTCTAGCTGTCTCTGCAAAAAGAGGAACAGTTTCTTGCAGGGTGTGGGTCTGGTTTTCCAGACGAGAAGTGAAAGTCAGAAGGCTGACACGAAGCATCTGTCGTGGAGACGGAGACAATGTTATTTTAAACTGTCTTAAGTCATTGTGGTTTTGAAACCTATGTATGAACTGTATCTGAGTGACGTTGAAGGGGCGTCAGTAAATTTAAGCCCTGAAAGGTATAAAACACCTGCTTATGCTCTGTAAGTCGGGGATCGGCGCTGTCTGCGTACAGCGGCGGTCTTCCCCACGCGTGTCATTAAAATCATCGTTTGACTCCACCCGGCCGGATCAGTGTTGTTATTTTGAAAGTAGATTACCTCCTCTATCCCTCCTCAATATTTGAACCTAACATTTTGGGAGGATCGTCCGGTTATTGAGGAGGGAGAGTGAGTTGGAGGCTTAGACGGAGAAATCCGGGGTCCGAGGTGGTCAGACGGGCAGGCACGAATATCAGTGGTCAAAGTGAGTGGGCATAAGCCAGCTTATCCAAAGGTAAGGCACGACTACCTGTTAAGTTATTTCCAAAATGTGCCAAATTGGACATGAAAAAGTCTACTCACTGAAATTACTGGTGGATGTCTGTTTTGATTTTGGTGAAAATCTCATGAGAGTTGAAAGTTGAATTTCGAAAGGGTTAAAGTCCCTAAAGAAAGGAAAAAAGGAAAACAGTGAAAGGGTTAAAGTCCCTAAAGGGTTAAAGTCCCAAGTAGGAAAGTAGGGAATTTTGTCATTTTATGCCAAAACAATGCACTGTTAATCTGGTGAAAACACTTGTAAGCACCAAGTATTAGCAGTAGATGGCAGCAGTCTTTAAATATGATTTCTGTCCATTTAAACAAATGAAATATGCTTTTTAACACTGCCACATCCTTATTGAACAGCAAACTGCACATACAAGTTCAGCATGAACATTTACATTATTTGATCACTTCTGACTTCCAATTATAAAGTATTTCAGTCCAAACATTCACTTCTCTAATTCAGCTGTTTAACATTTCTTTACATTCGAAGCAGTTGTTTCAAGGTCAGAAAAAATCAAATACAACAACTTTCAAATTCAGAGTACACACATTAAATTCCACAAAGACCACATTAAAGACCACTGACTTGCTGATAAATGAAACTGTTATAACACTCTTCAGTGTCTGAGGTGATTCCCTTGGAGATCTTTGATCTCTGCCAGAAATCAAAGGGTCTTAAACTCAAGTATAATTGACACAACTTTGTGTACACTCAGACTCAGGCTGTAATATACTGTGTTTAACTCGTCACTTGGTTTGGCCCATGTAATTATACTGCAACGTGAGGGTCAGTTTGTGTGGTTTAAACAAGTTTGATCTTACAAAGAGTTGCTGAACCAGAAGATAAAACAAACACATTCTCTGTTTGTGATACTGTAATGTACAGGATACGTAATCACAATACTCAGAATCTGTTAATGACTTCATCAGTATACACAAGTATCACAATACTGTCATCTTCACTGTGATGTTTCCACATTTGTTTTGTCCTTCAAGAAAGAAAAAAAAAATTCTGGCCGAATTTTATAATAATGCCAATCTTGCAGTGCTGAATGACAAAACTGAGAAGTGAAAACAGCAGGAGACTCACATTTAAAACATTCTGCAGTTCAACTGGAAGCTGGTATGAACCATCATTCTGTTGTTTACATTTTCTGTAGATCAAAAAACCACCACCAACAACAACAAGAAGCACAGCACAAACAGACAGACCAGCTATCAGTCCAACAGACCCTTCCCTCCAGCCTCCTTCCCTCCATCCTCTGTGTCTCCTCCTGTCTGACCTGCATGCGAGAAACAGGTGTAAGGTGTTAGCTGTCAGGTCAACCCAGCATCCTTCCACGGCGTGTAACAGACACACTGATCCACCATGTCCATCTCATGGATTTGCCTCTCCAAAGTGTGAAATGTACATGTCACACAGTGGAAATTTGTGTTTTTATGTTTTATCAATCTGTGTATTGGTATATGGTGTTGATTTTATTTGCATGATTTTATTGTGATATTTATATTGCATGTTTGTTTATTGATATTTATATTGCATGGTTTTATCCTCATATTTATAGTGTGTGGTTAGTGTTGATTGTGCAATATTCTTTTTATTCCACTGTGGATTAAGCGGACAATTGTAGGCACCTGTGAGGTGGGGGCGTTCCCCGAGGTGGCCTATCAGCCGCCAAACTGACTTAAGGGAGATAGTGAACGCAAAGACAGGAGGAGAGACACACGAAAAGTGAAGAGCTGGAAACAAAACGTGTGCAAGCCAGCATATGTAAAGAAGGACCTCCGGCCTGACAGTTCTGATAAAACACAGTTCTGACTGTGTTTTATCCTGAAAATAAATGGTGTGTTTGAAGCCAGCTAAGTTTCTCTGCTCTGAGCGCTGACCCACTCACTCCCCTTTTCACTTGTATGTATACAGACGTAGTGGTAAAGATTTAGGTCCACCAGTCTTAGCGGCTACATACATGGATGCAGAACCAGCAGAGGGAGATATATTATTTCAAGCCAACATGAAAACAGAAACAGACATTATTAAAACATTTACCTGTATGTACAAATTAGTTGCCTACCTTCATCATTTGTGGAAGGAGCCTGGAATGTATTTTATATCTTCCTCTGTCACTAGTGACTTATTGGCTTTAAATATATTATCTCCCCCTTCCAGTACTACAGCTAGTGCATCCGTGTCAGTTTTATGCAAAGTGTGAAATGGACCCAGTGGAGCAACATATCTATTAAATGCTTTGCTGTGATATTGGGTTAGAGAGTGATATTATACCCATTATGTCAAACCGAGTGATTTATGACCCCCTAGAATGATTTATGGCCCTAGGAAGTAATAAAGTAATAAAGGAAGTAATAAAAATATGATATTCATAAAAATATGATATTCATAAAAATATGCTAGTTCATAGCTCATTGCTTTTTCCCCTAACCCTAACTAATTGATTATTTAAGTTTCTTATATATCAAATAGCATTCTTTTATTTTTTAATCCATTAAAAAAAAAGTTTTTATTTTTTTTTATGCTTAAAAAACGCCATCTGGTGGTGGCTCAGCGTGTGTGCCAGGGCGCGTGCCCGAGGCTGTGTGTCTGTGTCTCCGGACTTTGTGTTTCTCAGGCTCCGTGCTTATGTGTGAAAACGTGTTAATACATAGTAAAATAGTGAAACTGTTTAGTTAAACTTGTGCTTTTGTAACGTTCAGTATGGCCAGAAATACAGGCTGCATGCCTTGGGGCAAAACTTTATTTCAATTTATATGCATTTGTTTAATCTGGACAAGGAGATTTAGAATAAAACTCAGAATCGTGAAAAAAAACAAAAAAATAAATAAAATTAAACTCTGGCGATCCCCGAAAAACGCACCGCGGCTCCCAACATAAAAAACTCTTTTCTCCAAAAAAACCCCGGAAGGTAGCCCCTCTTTTCCCCAAACCTTATATTTCGCAAACAGGGGAAAAATCCTGAAAAAAATCCTTAGTCTTTTCTGTCCCCGCGGCTCCCACCCCGATCCTCAGCGGAGTAAAGGCAAAACTCCTTAAAAAAATCCTCCGCGTTTTCTCCAAAACACCTGAAAAAATCTTTTCTCAAATTCACCCCGATCCTTAGACTAAATAACCAGGGAAAAACTCCTGAAAACCCTGCTACCCCTTTTATTCCCAAAAACCTTACATTTTGGAAACAGGGGAAAAATCCTGAAAAGTCCTTAGTCTGTTTTCTTCAAAACGATCCAAAACAATGGTTTATGGATTTTTATCACCTGCAACACCATGTAACACTTGGATGTTAGATCCTTTGACCAGTCAGTGTTGTTAGCCCCAACCCCCCAGGCCCCAGGTTTCTGAGCTCTAACCCTGGCTGCCAAAGGTTCATCCAAGGCCCTTGTGCCTCTTACCACCAGACTAAGTTTGTAGACCTATCTACTAATAATATTTTATTATAGCACAAGGTTCAGTTAGGTTACTATTTTGACTTTCTTACTTTGAGCACATTTTGTCAACCGATACTTTATCAAACCTTTACTCGAGTGTTTTTGACACTAACAGCTGTACCTCTACTTAAGTAAAAAATTGCCTGCACTTTTGCCACCTCAGTTGCCACTTTTCTGGAGTTTGTACAATTTTTACATTCACATTTTCAGGGGTTTATGTGTTATCCTTGATCACAGTTCTAAAAAAGTTAACTTTCTTGACATAAAAGTAGCCCAAAAAAGACAAATATATGTCCAGTTCTTTTTTACTCCAAACCTACTGATCGGAAAACATTATGTCATGCTGGAAGTTTTTATCCTATCCACCTCCAAAACAAGTTTACCTGTAAGCCAACACATTAGACTTAAACAAATTTGTGAAATTCCTGAACAATATGCTTTGTGCAGTAGCAGTAGTACTAGAACTAGTGCTAGTAGTCCTAGTACTGTGCAGCAACCAGGCTTCAAGAGTGATCACTATTCTGGCTTGCAAATGGTGAAAACATGTCACAGTCTTAGCTGCAAATCAGAAATGTTGGTAAATTTAAAAAAGGAGCGTAAACTTCAGGTTTGGCATAGACACAGACTTTCATTAGTAGTTACTCTTGCATAGGTGTTTTGCTTGTTTTAAATTTGTCCAATATTTATTTTTATTTTTTGTATTTTGTAATGATTCTCTAATTCACTTTTTCTTCTTGGCCTTGTTGTGTGTACCTCACAAGTCAAATTATACATTGTGATGGAGCAGTCACAATACACACTCACGAGACACAGTTTGATTTTTCTAACACAGAGTTTGTATGAAGTTCACTTGATCAGCTGAAAATATTAAAGCCAGAATTTACAACATCAAAAACCTTTTTTTTTCATGTACAAGGTTTCCAAAAAAGTTTTATTTCAAGTAAAACAAAACCAATACATTTGTTTGTAAAACAAATAATTACATTGGTTCTTGTAAAGTTTTTCCAAGAAAGTTTTATTTGATGTAACGGGTTTCCAAAATTATTTCATTTGATGTAATGAAACCAATAGATTTGAACGGGGTAAAACAAATAACGTGATTGATTCTTGCAATGTGCTGGGTCTAAATCAGACCCCGCTGATCCCAGAACTTATTCCCATGAAAGAAAGACAAGGCAACAGCGATCGATCTTTTTACTTGCAAGGGGGGCCTTGTCCATACCTTAGCACATCACAAAATGACCTCTCCGACTGCCCCCTCTCGCTCCCTTTTATTGGCAACGTTCACACAATAAACAATAGTTTACAACATGTACCTTCCCCACGTAACCCCCCTTGGTTACAAAGACAAGGCACTGTGTGTGTGTTATGTGAGAATGTGTGTGTGTGTGTGTGTGTGTGTGTGTGTGTGTGTGTGTGTGTGTGTGTGTGTGTGTGTGTGTGTTAGACCTCCTGCTGACCAAAGGGTCGTAAACGCAGGAAGCTTACATCAAAAGCACAAGGATGATAAAAGACTATAGCCCTACAGCCCCCCACCTAGAACCTCGAGAATCTGGGGAGGGGAGGACAGAAAGAATTCCTTTCACAGAATTAAAACAATGTACAAATGGCAAACATAAAAATGACAATATTTAACAATTCACCCTGACACAATGCTTTTCCAAGAAAGTTTTATTTGATGTAACAGGTTTCCAAAAAGTTTTATTTCAAGTAAAACAAAACCAATACATTTGTTTGTAAAACAAATAATTACATTGATACTTGTAAAGAGTTTCCAAAAAGGTTTTGACTGGCAACAACGCTCACCTGCTAAATCCAACAGAACACCACTGGGACATTATGTTTCACTCCATCTGACCGTGCAGGAGCTCAGTGTTGGGTATGGTAAATGGTCTGTTTCATATTCAGTGCTTTTACACTCTTCCTGGTTGTTGATGTTTTTTTCTAAAGATGTTGTTGATGAGACTTTGCAGAAAGCAGCTTCACCTCTGATCACACACACACACACTTAACTCCACTCACTCACCTGGAGGATCAACACTCAGGCTAATGATGCTGATGTGGTTATTGCTCTGGGGATTTAGCAGGTGAGCTAAATCATGTGTAACATGTGAATTTCCCAAGTGTGGCATTAATAAAGTCTGTGTCTATGCCAAACCTGAAGTTTACGCTCCTTTTTTAAATTTACCAACATTTCTGATTTGCAGCTAAGATTGTGACATGTTTTCACCATTTGCAAGCCAGAATAGTGATCACTCTTGAAGCCTGGTTGCTGCACAGTGCTAGGACTACTAGCACTAGTTCTAGTACTACTGCTACTGCACAAAGCATATTGTTCAGGAATTTCAAAAATTTGTTTAAGTCTAATGCGTTGGCTTACAGGTAAACTTGTTTTGGAGGTGGATAGGATAAAAACTTCCAGCATCACATAATGTTTTCCAATCAGTAGGTTTGGAGTAAAAAAGAACTGGACATATATATGTCTTTTTTGGGCTACTTTTATGTCAAGAAAGTTAACTTTTTTAGAACTGTGATCAAGAATAACACATAAACCCCTGAAAATGTGAATGTAAAAATTGTACAAACTCCAGAAAAGTGGCAACTGAGGTGGCAAAAGTGCAGGCAATTTTTTACTTAAGTAGAGGTACAGCTGTTAGTGTCAAAAACACTTGAGTAAAAAGTTGAAATGTGCTCAAAGCGAGAAAGTCAAAGTAGTAACCTAACTGAACCGTGTGGTATAATAAAAAAAATTAAATAATATTAGTAGATAGGACTACAAACTTAGTGTGGTGGTAAAAGGCACAAAAGGCCTCAGAGGCACATTTGGCAGCAAGGGTTAGAGCTCAGAGATCTGGAGCCTGGGGGTTGGGGGGGCTAACAACACTGAGTGGTAAAAGAGTCTAACATCTAGGTGTTACATGGTGCTGCAGGTGATAAAGAGCCATAAAACTACTTACATTTGTTTAGAGGTGATTGCCAGTTTGGTTGGGTTTTTTAGAGTCACAGAGATCCTGTTCTGCTTTACTTTAAAAAAAAAAAAAGGATTTTCAGAGCTGTTGATATATGAAGCAGTGCTCATAGAAACATGGATCAACCCTGTTTTGACAGTGTGAGTGTTACATTTTAAGATTAATTCAACTTAATATTATTTGTATGGCCATATCACAGCAACAGCATAGCCTTAAACCAGGTTTGGAGTAAAGAGAAATGGACATATAGTTGCTTTTTTGGGTTACTTTTATGTCAAGAAAGTTAATTTGTTTAGAACTGTGATCAAGGATAACACGTTAAACGTTGAAAGTGTCAATATAAAAACTGTACAAACTCCAGAAAAGGGGCAACTGAGGTGGCAAAAGTGCAGGCATTTTTTACAGAAGTACAGCTGCTAGTGTCAAAAACACTCGAGTAAAGGTTTGATAAAGTATCGGTTGACAAAATGTGCTCAAAGTAAGAAAGTCAAAATAGTAACCTAACTGAACCTTGTGCTATGATAAAATAATATTAGTAAATAGGTCTACAAACAGTCTGGTGGTAAGAGGCACAAGGGCCTTGGAGGCACATTTGGCAGCCAGGGTTAGAGCTCAGAAACCTGGGGCCTCGGGGGTTGGGGCTAACAACACTGACTGGTCAAAGGATCTAACATCCAAGTGTTACATGGTGTTGCAGGTGATAAAAATCCATAAACCATTGTTTAGAGGTTGTTGTGGAAGTTTTCCATTTAATAAAGCCTGCAGACAAGCGATGAGCGGTAGCTAACATTCTTTAATCAAGACAACTTTCTTACCAGACCCCCACCATCTGTCTAACTGTTTGAATGGAGTATGAGGCAGACATGCTAAAACAGTGACCTAAAAGCATTACCAATAAACAAAGTGATCAATACATAAATGAAAGAAATTCCTCTACAAGGTGATTGCCAGTTTGGTTGGGTTTTTTTGAGACACAGAGAGTGAGAGATCCTGTCCTACATTACTTTAAAAAAAAAAGGAAGATATTTTCAGAGCTGTTGATATATGAAGCTCTGAGCACTGAGTTTTGCTGTCAGGCGTTGTGGAGTGGAGGCGAGGAAGAAGGAACCCAAACGCAGGACTCGCAGGTAGGTGAAGCTGGGTGATTTATTGATGATGGAGTGAACACACAGAACAGAGGAAGGACATGGCTGGCTGGACGACTGACTGAATGAATGAACGAAGGACGGACTGACTGACTGGCTGGCTGGCTGGCTGACCGAACACTGGCGGAAACAACAACATAACCTAAACATCATCAATGACACGACAAAGAACGAATAGAAACAGAAGACTTAAATACACAGACTGATGAGGATGATAATGAGAGACCGGTGAGTACACAGCTGAACATAATCTGGCTAACGGCACGAGACGAGCTAACACAGGAACAAACAGGAAGTGACGAAATAAACTGAACGTGAACAAAACGGAAAGCACTGGGTCACTGACCCAGGAACCCTGACAGTACCCCCCCCTCCAAAGGCCGGCACCCGACGGCCAAAAGAAAGAAAAACCAGAACAGGGTGGGCGGAGGGGGCCCAGGACGGAGGGACGGAGTCCAAAACAGAAACAGTTCAGGTGGGCGGCCACGCGGCCGGCGGCCAAGACGAGACAGGTCAGGTGGGCGGCCGCGTGGCCGGCGGCCGAGACGAGACAGTTCAGGTGGGCGGCCGCGTGGCCGGCGGCCGAGACGAGACAGTTCAGGTGGGCGGCCGCGTGGCCGGCGGCCGAGACGAGACAGTTCAGGTGGGCGGCCGCGAGGAAGACGGCGGCGGCCGAGACGAGACAGTTCAGGTGGGCGGCCGCGAGGAAGGCGGCGGCGGCCGCTGAGCTGGTCCGGTGGGCGGCCGCGAGGAAGGCGGCGGCGGCCGCTGAGCTGGTCCGGTGGGCGACCGCGAGGAAGGCGGCGGCGGCCGCTGAGCAGGTCCGGTGGGCGGCCGCGCCGGCGATGACGTCCAGAACGTGGCTGGGGCGACGGTGCGGCAGCCGCAGGACCAGGCGAAGCAGAGGCTGGCGACGAGGCTGAGGCCGGACCAGGCGAAGCTGAAGCTGGCGACGAGGCTGAGGCCGGACCAGGCGAAGCAGAAGCTGAAGCAGAGGCTGAGGCCGGACCAGGCGAAGCAGAAGCTGAAGCTGAAGCTGAGTCCGGACCAGGCGAAGCAGAAGCTGAAGCTGAGTCTGAGGCTGGCCCAGGCGAAGCAGGCGCTGAAGCTGAAGCTGAGTCTGAGGCTGGCCCAGGCGAAGCAGACGCTGAAGCTGGGTCTGAGGCCGGCCCAGGCGAAGCAGACGCTGAAGCTGAGTCTGAGGCCGGACCAGGCGAAGCAGACGCTGAAGCTGGGTCTGAGGCCGGACCAGGCGACGGCACGGGAGTCGGGGGTGACGGAGCCACAGCTTTAGGGCCAGCGGGCGCGGAAGCCCCTGGCTGGAGACAGGCAGGGCCAGCGGGCGCGGAGGCCCCTGGCTGGAGACAGGCAGGGCCAGCGGGCGCGGAGGCCCCTGGCGGGAGAGCGGCCGGGCCAGCGGGCGCGGAGGCCCCTGGCGGGAGAGCGGCCGGGCCAGCGGGCGCGGAGGCCCCTGGCTGGCAAGCAGGAGGGCTCACAGCTGGCTCTGGGTGCTGTGGCTGCAGGTCCGGGGACTGGACTGACTGGACGGGAGGCGACTGGACTGACTGGACGGGAGGCGACTGGACTGACTGGACGGGAGGCGACTGGACTGACTGGACGGGAGGCGACTGGACTGACTGGACGGGAGAAGGAGACTGGACGGGAGAAGGAGACTGGACTACAGGGGACTGGAGGACGGGAGGAGACTGGACTACAGGGGACTGGAGGACGGGAGGAGACTGGACTACAGGGGACTGGAGGACGGGAGGAGACTGGACTACAGGGGACTGGAGTGAAGGCTGAAGAGCAGGTGAGGGAACTGACTGGAGTGGAAGCTGAACAGCAGGTGAGGGAACTGACTGGAGTGGAAGCTGAACAGCAGGTGAGGGAACTGACTGGAGTGGAAGCTGAACAGCAGGTGAGGGAACTGACTGGAGTGGAAGCTGAACAGCAGGTGAGGGAACTGACTGGAGTGAAGGCTGAACAGCAGGTGAGGGAACTGACTGGAGTGGGAAAGCTAAGGGATGAACAGAGGTTGGCGATGCTGATGGCTGAGCTAATGACAGAGTTACCGAAGGGGATAAGATTGCAGCCTGGGCTAATAAGGCTGGTGCCTGAGCAGGGGACACCTCAGCTAGCCTAACCAGGGACAGTGCGAGGGCGTGAAAGGTTGGATCAGGAGGTGGATGAAGAGGTGAAGTAGTAGGTGGGCCGGTTAGCTCTTCCAAGCCTCCAGGGAGGTCAGGCTGGGTTGAGGCTGCCCTCAGCCTGGGCGCTGGGACAGGCACGGGAGGTGGCTGGACACCAGTCACCCCCACCCGGGAAACAAGAGTGGATGTGGAGGTAGACTGCGTCGCAGCTGCCCTCCTCCTGGGAGCTGGTACTGATGTGGGTGTAGGCCGGGCCCTAGTCATCTGAGGTGATGAAATGGCTGAGGAGGAAGGCCGAATCTGGGCTGCCGTGCGGGTGGAAAACGGCTGAGTGACGGGTGTGGAAATAGTGACCGGGTGTGGGATACAGGCAGGTTTATCAGGGATTAGTCTGTTTCTTCTGCCACCACGATTTACAGTCTTTGCGGGAGCACAGCAGAAAAACTCTTCCCAGTCTACATCATCCAGGAGGGAATCTCCCCATGAATCGGAGATGAGTCCCTTAGTTAATCTGGGTGAAGTGTCAAATGAGGAGGGTGGAAAACAATTACCGGAACTCACCACCGGGAGTTGTTGACAATAGTCCGTGTTATGGCGGCGTGTGCGCCGCTTTCTCCGGGAAGAGGAAGCGGCCGGGGTAAACAGCTGAGCCTCGGGCGCGGTAGCCTCCATTGAGCCGAGGTGGGAGGCGTAGCCGCGGTGCCGTGGCGAAGGTGGAGGTCCGGCGAATGAGGCGGCGGGTGTGTGAACGAGGCGCGGAGTGGCGAGAGAGGGAGCGGCCGAAACGCGGCATGAACCGTCCGCTCTCCGCGGCAAATGCTCCGGGGCAGGTGAGGCAGCAGGTGGGGGAACGCGGCGTCTCCGAGGCCCGCCCAGAGCCAGGCGAGTCCCCTCGAAGACGTGCTCTCTCTCCGCGAAGAGCCGCTGTTTACCCCTGACCATCTCTGCCCAACGGGAAAGTGCTGCCACCTGCCGCTCGTTGAGGTCCGAGTCCGCTGGGTCCCAATCGTGTCTTCGTGGCACGGGTCGTGTCATTCTGTCAGGCGTTGTGGAGTGGAGGCGAGGAAGAAGGAACCCAAACGCAGGACTCGCAGGTAGGTGAAGCTGGGTGATTTATTGATGATGGAGTGAACACACAGAACAGAGGAAGGACATGGCTGGCTGGACGACTGACTGAATGAATGAACGAAGGACGGACGGACTGGCTGGCTGGCTGGCTGACCGAACACTGGCGGAAACAACAACATAACCTAAACATCATCAATGACACGACAAAGAACGAATAGAAACAGAAGACTTAAATACACAGACTGATGAGGATGATAATGAGAGACCGGTGAGTACACAGCTGAACATAATCTGGCTAACGGCACGAGACGAGCTAACACAGGAACAAACAGGAAGTGACGAAATAAACTGAACGTGAACAAAACGGAAAGCACTGGGTCACTGACCCAGGAACCCTGACATTTGCATTGTGAGAGTTTCAGTAAAAAGCCTGCAAATTATTGCATTTATACTGGAGAGCAAAGAAAACTTAAATTCTAGGTGTACTATGGAAAATCAGTTTCATAAAAGCTACATAAACAGAGCTGAAGAAGACTGTGTTTGTAAAACTAGCGGAAACGTGTGAGAATTATAAAAATTCCCAGAATAATTAGTATTTGAGATTGCTGAAGCAACATCACTAAAGAAAAATATCCTTGCATGTCACTTTGCTTTCATTTGAAAATCTAAAGTTATTTTTATGTAAAACATAAAAACAACAAAAACTTTAGATGTTAGAGATGTCCTGATGAATTTTGTGAATATCTAGATCATTGGTGACTGAGGCTGGGTATTAGAAATACAACATGGTAACATGAGACATGTTAACTCTGAGAACTCTAACATTTAGTTTAACGTGTGAGAGGTAAATGCATAACAAAAGCTAAACAGGAGTTGCTTGTCTCTAGATTAGTTGAAATAAATTGAAAATAAACTGATTTGAACAGGTTTGATGCATTATACAAAAAAGAAAAAGGCTCATGACATAGTTCACACAATCTAAGCAAGAGTAACTTGGAATCTCAAATGTTAAAGTACACTTACTGATTGTACTTTTACTACATGAGCTAATGCAGATGCTCTAAAAGCATGCTGACTGAAAAAGAAGCACACACTTGGAGAAACTGTGCTGTAACTTCTCATACTGTGAAGTTTTCTGACAAAAGTGAATTGAAAACTTATGCTTTACAGCTTACTAAGGGGTCCTGTGATGGGCCATGTGCAATTACACAAAAGAACAAGTTAAATTTCACCATAACACTGACTGGAGAAACAACTGTAATCAGTAAAATCAGTGCTGTGATAGTTAGTTTAAGATCAAAACCTGATTTAAAACACAGTCTAACATCAACATTCTTGCCCCTGAAAATAGGTTAGCATGGCCGAAAAATGTACTTTAAAATGAGATTTTCTTTTGGTTTCATTGGAACAGTAAAGTACCATAACAAAGAAATGAGTACACCTTTGTAGATATCACTGAAAAGGGTGTTTTTCATGTTTTACATAAAGACTTAGAGCTGCTAGTTTCCTAGTGGCATGGTGACTTTACAGTTTAGCAGCGAGACACTTGTTTCCTTTGTTCCATCAAACATTTCTTTCAGACATCTGTGTTTATCAGAGCGATATGTGACTAATTTTTTATTATAATTACCAGAAAGTACACAAATACAAGATTAAATATTTTATTTATTTATCAAAGACACATAATTACACATTGATACAATGAACAAGGTGTCTATGAAAATTACACATGGTGTAAGAAAAACATTATAACATACAAATAAGTGTTTTAAGATAATCTGACATACTTTAAAAGCATAAGAATAAAAGTTGTTTTTTTTTTTTTTTTTAAATCATGTTCTTTGATGATCACATTATCACATTCTTTAAAGCATAACGTAGGGAGCAGAGTGTTCACAAAAACAGTTTTATGATTACTTTTTCCACAGCGCTTGTATGCCTCTTGCAAAACTATGTACTTTTCACCATAAGACACAATAACTCACGATTATCTAAGACCAGCCATTAAATGTCCGTCGCTTCATTACAATCATTTGTCCCCGCTGCTGCCCTCAGATCCAGTCTTCTGTACTGGGGGGTAAAATGGCTCTTTTGGTGGTTCATAAAAAATATCTCAAAAAGCGATGTTAGTGAGGGGACCAGAAACACTGGGTTGCAGAGCAGTTGGTAAGGACTTGTATATTTCTGGAGAGTCTGCAAGAAGAGAAGCTGTCTTGCTCGTGCTCCTGATTGGATATGTGGAGCCCGGCTCTGATATCTCACTGGTGGCAGCTAAAGGTAGGCACGCCTTGGAGGCGGAGTTGGTCTCGGGCGCAATCTTTCAAACGAGCCTCACAGCATTTCAGGCAACCTCAGGCCGGAAACAACATCCGGTCACTCGCGGTCAAAATCCACGCAGAGCTGGTGTTTCGCAGCGATCAGGTTAACACATCTGGCTTAAATCAGAGTCTAAAAATATAAAGAAAAACAAAAAGAGTTTTAAAACACGCAAACTAGCAAAATATCAAAGGAGCATAACATAACAATAACAAGATGATATGAGATACCTGATGAGGCCATGATAGGTGATGTAGACATGTAATGTATAAACTTTTACGGAAGTTAAAGTCGAGCTTATATATATTTTAAAGTGTATTGTATGTGGGATAGGCTCCAGCGCACCGCGCGAGCCTGAAAAAAAGGATAAGCGGAAGCGTATGGATGGACGGATGGTGTATTGTACGTGTTACAAACCATTGTGACATTTTTTTAAATGAAAGGATTGACAGAATGGTAAAAAGGAAAATGCAAAAATGTAGTTAGAGAGGAAGATTAACACTTACCGAATGATATGCATATAGGGAAAGTGACGGCAGTTGTTGTTGATCCCTGGTTCGTGGTTGTTGCGAGCTCGTTTCCCGCAGGCTCTTCTGCACTTCGGGCGTAGCGATGAGGCTCAAAACACCCCAATCAGACAAAGTAAAGGCGATCCGCGGTGATAGCGTGCCAAAACTTTCACCCGCTTTGAGCTGGTAGAAATAGATTTCGCTCTCTCTAAGGCTGTCTATCCCCAAAGCCCACCGGTGTTGAGCCTGAATCTCTCCTCCATCATACCTGCAGCCAAATGGCTAACCGGGGTGCGAGGGGAGCCGCCCCTTTGTTATGTGATTGGCAGCAGGGGCGAAGTTAGGCACGCCTGCGAGGCGGAGTTGGTCTTTTTCTTGGATTTTCCCCCTGTTTTCGAAGGTTTTGGGAATAGAAGGGATACCTAACAACGGTTTTTGGACGTGCGTTTTTGGAGAAAACGGAGGATTTTTTTTAAGGAGTTTTGCTTTTCCTCCGCGGAGGATCGGGGGTGGGAGCCGCGGGGAGACAAAAGACTAAGGATTTTTTCAGGATTTTTCCCCTGTTTTCGAATATAAGGTTTTTGGGAATAGAGGGGTACCTATCGTTTTTTGGAGGGGTACCTATCGTTTTTTGGAGAAAAAGAGTTTTTTATGTTGGGAGCCGCGGTGCGTTTTTCAGGGATCGCGAGAGGTTTTTTGTTTTTTTTTCACGATTCTGAGTTTTATTCTAAATCTCCTTGTTCGGATTAAACAAATGCATATAAATTGAAATAAAGTTTTCCCCCAAGGCATACAGCCTGTATTTCTGGCCATACTGAACGTTACAAAAGCACAAGTTTAACTAAGCACTTTTACTATGTATTAACACATTTTCACACATAAGCACAGAGCCCGAGACACACAGCACGGTCCGGAGACACAGGCACGCGCACGCGCGCGCACAGACACACAGCGCGCACACACACGCTGAGCCACCACCAGATGGCGTTTTTTGAGCATAAAAAAAATAAAAACTTTTTTTAATGGATTAAAAAGTAAAAGAATGCTATTTGATATATAAGAAACTTAAATAATCAATTAGTTAGGGTTAGGGGAAAAAGCAATGAGCTATGAACTAGCATATTTTTATGAATATCATATGTTTATATGATATAAACATATGATAGAGCTCAACAACTTTTATGCTCGTTTTGAGCGAGGGAATCCAACAACCACAACCAAAACAGACATGACGCCAGACCACCAACCTCTGACTCTCTCCCCCACCGATGTAGGAGCGGTGCTGAGCAGGATCAATGTCCACAAGGCTGCAGGTCCTGATGGCATCCCCGGGCGTGTTCTCAGAGCGTGTTCTGGGGAGCTTGCAGGAGTGCTCACAGACATATTCAACCTGTCCTTGGCCTATGCTGTGGTACCGGCCTGCTTCAAATCCACCTCCATCGTCCCGATACCCAAAAACTCCAACCCATCTTGCCTCAATGACTACCGCCCAGTAGCACTCACCCCCATCATCACTAAGTGCTTAGAGCAGCTGGTCCTAGCACACTTCAAATCCTGTCTCCCCCCCACCCTGGACCCCCACCAATTCGCATACCGCCAGAACAGGAGCACAGAGGATGCAGTCTCCATCGCACTGCACTCTGTCCTCTCACACCTGGACAACAACAACACATACGCCAGAATGCTGTTTATAGACTTCAGTTCAGCATTCAATACAATCCACCCCTCACAACTCATCAGAAAACTGACAGACCTGGGCATCAGTTCCCTCATCTGCAAATGGTTACTGGACTTCCTGACCAACCGCCCCCAACATGTCCGGCTGGATAACCACTGCTCATCTACAATCACAATGAACACCGGTGTACCACAAGGCTGTGTGGTGAGCCCTTTCCTCTACTCCCTCTTCACCCACGACTGCAGACCTGCTGATGGTTCTAACACCATCATTAAGTTTGCAGATGACACCACGGTGATTGGCCTCATCAGTGACAACGATGAGGCCGCCTACAGGAAGGAGGTGGATCGTCTGGCTGAGTGGTGCGACAGAAACAACCTGCTGCTTAACACAGGACTACAGGAGGAATGCTGACCCACATCCACCCATCCACATTAAGGGGACGGCTGTGGAGCGTGTGAGCAGCTTCAAGTTCCTTGGAGTCCACATCTCCGAGGATCTCATCTGGACGACCAACTGCTCCAAGCTGGTCAAGAAGGCTCACCAGCGCCTCTTCTTCTTGAGGACTCTGAGGAAAAACCACCTGTCCTCAGACATCCTGGTGAACTTCTATCACTGTACTATTGAGAGCATCCTGACCAACTGTATAACAGTCTGGTATGGGAACTGCTCTGCCTCGGACCGGAAGGCGTTGCAGAGGGTCGTGAAAACTGCCCAGCGCATCGCCAGAGCACCACTTCCTGGCATAAAAGACATATACAGGAAGCGGTGTCTGAAAAGGGCTGGGAAAATCATCAAAGACCCCAGTCACCCATCACATAGACTCTTCACCCTCCTGCCCTCTAGGAGGCGCTACAGGGGCCTCCGGACTAAGACCACCAGGTACCGGAACAGCTTCTTCCCCACAGCTGTCAGACTCCTGAACTCTGCCTCCTGACATCTGACCCACGTTAAACTCATGGACTGGACATACACACACCCACAACCACCTACACACACACACAATGGACAACCGTACCCTCAAACACACAATAATAACATGGACTGAACCACCATTCACAATCACTAGCACTTTATATACCTCTGTAGAAATTATCCACATATCTCACTTATCTTAACTGCACTACTGTACAGTTCTGTGTAAATAATCATACGATAATTTTTAATCCTACAACTGTTTATAACTTGCATAGTTCACATTTCTGTATAACTGTATATCTCAGATTTCTGTATAGTTTTTTTTTATTTCATATTTATATCCTGTTCATAGCTTGTACTCACTACAGCCTGTACATACTTATAGTTATAGAATATTCATAACATACTTCATACCGTGTACATTATAACATACCATAATAGACCCATTTCTGTAACATACTTACATATCTATATTATTGCTAATATATATTGTAATATATCTATATCACTAAAGCACTTCTGGATGGATGCAAACTGCATTTCGTTGCCCTGTACCTGTGCATGTGCAATGACAATAAAGTTGAATTCTATTCTATTCTATTCTATTATGAATATCATATTTTTATGATTATCATATTTTTATGAATATCATATTTTTATGAATATCATATTTTTATTACTTCCTTTATTACTCTATTACTTCCCAGGGCCATAAATCATTCTAGGGGGTCATAAATCACTCAGTTTGACATAAGGGGTATAATATCACTCTCTTGGGTTTGTCAGGTAGGTGATGAGTGAAGAACGGAACAGAATCCATTTCCTCTTCAAACTGCTGTCAGACATTATCTACTGCACTCTGATCACTAGTGATGGGCAGATGAAGCTTCATGAAGCACTGAAGCTTTTCATCCAATTGGTTCACCCCAGCGCAAAGCGTTTTGAAGCCTCATTTGCTCTAGTAGGACATCTACTGGACGTAAAAATATTAGTTGGCATGAATTTGAAGAGTGTGGCACTTTGCACACAGCCTGTAAATGTCAACAACAAAAGGAGTGTGTAAAACATGTATATTGTAGTGATGCAGTATACTGTGTATATTTATACTGGCAGTATGGAAAATGATCATTTGGAAATGCTTAAAATGGAAATGATCATTTACTGTGAGGTGAGGTGTGGTTGGGGTGTGGACAGTGGTTGTGCTTTTGTAACGTTGAGGTATGGACAGCTACAGACTGAGGCCTCAGTCCTGCCTGTTCACATTTTATTCTGTAAAAACTAAATTTTCACTGCTTTTATGGCCTTTTTAGTGGGAAGAACATAGCTAGGATTTAATAATTTAACAAATCTTTTAAATCCTTTGTCCTCTACAATGCTAAATGGCTGGGAGTCCTCAATCACCATGCTAACCAGGTTTTCATTTATTTGAGATTGTTCTCCTGAGGAAAGACAACAAAAACAAAGCACAAATATAAATATCACACACGTCACTTATTGCATTGTATAATATTGTTATATCATTTAGTAACATTACAGCATGCTATATTATCATGGCATTTGATGGCTCATCTGGTCTTGCTCCACAATCGGTGTTCCCCTTATTCTCATGCAAAGCTCTGTAGTGCCTAAGCATGGATGAGGTGTTGTTGTTATATCCCAGCTCCCTGGCACATAGCAAACACTTCACCTTGTACAAAGGTAAAGCCGCTTAACATAAGTTGTATTGCACCATCAGTATTATGAAAATACATCTTCTGTAGAAATTTACATACCTTGTTGGGAGGAATAAAATCAAAATTTTCACACACAGGGGAGGACATCCTCCTCTTCTTAGCTGGCTCCATTCTCTCCTGAGTTTCTCTCCTCACTCTCCTAAACCTCCAAACTGTCTCCAAACTCTCACTAACCGCAACTCTCCATCAAACACCCACATTGAATGGAATCTGAGGGGTTTATATCGCTGTCATAGCTCGCAGCAAAGTTCGAACCACTTCATGAACCAGTCAAGTGGTGCAGCCGGGCAGCGAGGCTTCGGACGTCATCATTTTCAGCTCCTCCCATAAATGAAGCAAGCCTCGATACGCGCATCGCGGAAACGCCCCCTCCATTACTCGACACAAGCTTCGAAGCCTCGATACAGAACGTCACATCAAATTACTTAAAACTTATTCCAATCATGCATAGCATAGTAATGAATAACTTCTGTTATTTTCAGACCATTTGATGAATAAAAAACACATTTTCGATAGCAAAAGATTTCTTTAGAGAACAAAAATGACCCAAGGACAACACAAATATCCTATAAAAATCCTATAAAAAGCAAAAATACTTTACTATGATTTGGTAGAAAAACTATAATTAATCAGAAATAATATATTTGGTAGAAATACTATATTTAGCACAAATCTTATAAAATAGCAGAAATAGTATGATTTAGCACAATTGTAATAACTTAAACAGAAAAATCGGAAAAGCAAAATGGACAGCTGAAAAAATGCTAAACATGCTACAGTGGGGCAAAAAAGTATTTAGTCAGCCACCGATTGTGCAAGTTCCCCCACTTAAAATGATGACAGAGGTCAGTAATTTGCACCAGAGGTACACTTCAACTGTGAGAGACAGAATGTGAAAAAAAAATCCATGAATTCACATGGTAGGATTTGTAAAGAATTTATTCGTAAATCAGGGTGGAAAATAAGTATTTGGTCACCTCAAACAAGGAAAATCCCTGGCTCTCACAGACCTGTAACGTCTTCTGTAAGAAGCTTTTCTGTCCCCCACTCGTTACCTGTATGAATGGCACCTGTTTGACCTCATCATCTGTATAAAAGACACCTGTCCACAGCCTCAACCAGTCAGACTCCAAACTCCGCCATGGCCAAGACCAAAGAGCTTTCGAAGGACACCAGGAAAAGAATTGTAGACCTGCACCAGACTGGGAAGAGTGAATCTACAATAGGCAAGCAGCTTGGTGTGAAAAAATCAACTGTGGAAGCAATCATCAGAAAATGGAAGACATACAAGACCACTGATAATCTCCCTCGATCTGGGGCTCCACGCAAGATCTCATCCCGTGGGGTCAAAATGATCATGAGAACGGTGAGCAAAGATCCCAGAACCACACGGGGGGACCTGGTGAATGACCTGCAGAGAGCTGGGACCAAAGTAACAAAGGTCACCATCAGTAACACACTACAACAGCAGGGAATCAAATCCCGCAGTGCCAGACGTGTTCCGCTGCTGAAGCCAGTGCATGTCCAGGCCCGTCTGAAGTTTGCCTGAGAGCACATGGATGATACAGCAGAGGATTGGGAGAATGTCATGTGGTCAGATGAAACCAAAGTAGAACTTTTTGGTATAAACTCAACTCGTCGTGTTTGGAGGAAGAAGAATACTGAGTTGCATCCCAAGAACACCATACCTACTGTGAAGCATGGGGGTGGAAACATCATGCTATGGGGCTGTTTTTCTGCCAAGGGGACAGGACGACTGATCCGTGTTAAGGACAGAATGAATGGGGCCAAGTATCGTGAGATTTTGAGCCAAAACCTCCTTCCATCAGTGAGAACTTTGAAGATGAAACGAGGCTGGGTCTTCCAACATGACAATGATCCAAAACACACCACCCGGGCAACAAAGGAGTGGCTCCGTAAGAAGCATTTGAAAGTCCTGGAGTGGCCTAGCCAGTCTCCAGACCTCAACCCCATAGAAAATCTGTGGTGGGAGTTGAAAGTCCGTGTTGCTCAGCGACAGCCCCAAAACATCACTGCTCTTGAGAAGATCTGCATGGAGGAATGGGCCAAAATACCAGCTACTGTGTGTGCAAACCTGGTAAAGACCTATAGTAAACGTTTGACCTCTGTTATTGCCAACAAAGGTTATGTTACGTTAAGTTAAGTATTGAGTTGTATTTTTGTTATTGACCAAATACTTATTTTCCACCCTGATTTACGAATAAATTCTTTACAAATCCTACCATGTGAATTCATGGATTTTTTTTTTCACATTCTGTCTCTCACAGTTGAAGTGTACCTCTGGTGCAAATTACTGACCTCTGTCATCATTTTAAGTGGGGGAACTTGCACAATCGGTGGCTGACTAAATACTTTTTTGCCCCACTGTATGTGTCCCTCAAATATACTTGTTAAATGAAAAAAATCGGCAAAAAAAGTATAACAGCCACACAATTACCCGTAGAGGGGGTGAAAAAACAACTCTATAGAGGCTGTTTCCAAAGAGTAATATGGGACATCTTAATAGGATAAAGTTAATCATATATGATTGGATTTTATAGTGAGCAATGAGGGGAGTCAGAAGTGGAGTCAAAAGGGGATGGTCGGAACAGAAGGAACGATAGCTCACAGCCCAGCGTAAACGCGAGGTGCTGTATAAGGGCTAGATTTATTTTTTTGATTTATTTGTTGTGGATACAAGTAATTATGCTATAGTAATAAGGGAACATTGAAAATGTACAACTCTTTGAAGAGATAGGACCTAAAGGGTTGGGCACTTCCTTTGTTATATTCTAGCTATTATTCTCACATGAAAGTAGACTTAATGGGATAGATTAGGAATTATGTCGTGTTTCTTGGGAAACACGAAAAGGGGAAGAACTGTCATGAAATAAATATATTGTTAATCCTTATTTAGTGTTTATTGTTACTTGCTTTTAACCCTTTAAAACCGGTTGGAGCGGGTATGCTCTGTTTTGCGCAACTATTTTTAAATCCCGGTAGCTCTGCAACCACGTGAGCTAACGCAATAATTTTTTTTGCATATGAAACCGGAGGAGTTGTACTTACAACTTATGCCATCAGCTTGTCCTCGGTCACAGTTTCCTTCCACATATAGCTTTGCAAAAACTGCATAAAAAGCACTTGCAGCAACAAAATCATAATATTCCGGAAACGCGCTTTGCCGATCCGATCAGCTGTTCGTAACACTTCCTACATTGGATTAGACGTCAGCGTGAACTATCGCATGTCCGCCATGAAACCGGAAACCGGAAGTGACGTCATTTTCGCGGAAATGTAGTTTTTTACCGTCCGGGCCTCAATGAGCCTATACTGGTGTTTTTAAAAGTTATGTTTGACTTTATGACTTTCTGTGTCGTTTCTGGGATGCTTAGGACTCATATTGCACTGCTGGAAATAGTTTATTTTGATGCATATGCTGCTTTTTTGCAAATTTGCATTATAATATTTATTTTCGTTTTTCCTGCAGTATATAAAAATTGGTGTATTTCAAAAATAAAATTATGAAGACACTCAAAATAAATTTCCTGTGGTGGGAAACTATTTTGTGCAACTTTTTTGTATTTACAGTTTTGAGGGATAAGCCTCTTAAATTTCTCTAACTAGAAATATATGTTAAAAAAACAAAAATGATTTTCAATTTTTTTGTAGTTTATTGCACTTTTTTGCAATTTATGTAATTACTATGCACTTAATTAATACATATTATTAAAATCTAGGCTATAATGGTTGTATTGATGTATAGCAACTTGAAATGCTCCCAAAAATGGCTCCACAGCATGTAAAAATATAATATAAGCTCTGGCGGATTTGGTTCTATGGTAGGTCTTAAGGGTTAATATAGTTTAAAAGGGCTGTCTCTTAGTACAGTCTGTTCCAAAAGTACTGACAGGAAATTACAGGCTTTTGCAGAGCATACTTTTGCAGGCAGAAAGTGAAACTAAGCAGAGTGTTTGATCAAAACTTAAAGTGTGGTAAGATAAGATGACCTTTATTAGTCCCACAGGTGGGAAATTTGTTTTGTTACAGCAAAAGTGCAAAGTTATGTAGCAAAAATTAGAAAACACTGGAATGCAATAAAATATAGAATAAAATAGAAAAACAAATGCTATATACAACTGAGTAGGAAAAATGCAAAAATACAACTTCGTCAGAAGAAGAATTGCACAAGAATTGCACATATAGCAGTCTTATTGCACATGTGTGGGTTTGTGTGTTTGATCAGCTGCAAAAGTCTTTATTGTGGAGTCTGACAGCAGTGGGGAGGAAAGACCTGTGAAATCTCTCCGTCCCACACCGTGGGTGCCATAGTCTCCCACTGTCAAGTGTTCTGTCTGTGAGGTGCCAACACTTGAAAAAGACCAGGGCCCGTATCCCTAAAGAATCTTTGTGCAAAAAGTGGCTCCTAGTGGCCAAATTCTAAGAAAATTCTCAGAGTCATGACGTTTTCTTAGAATTTCCCCTAAAAGTGACACGACAATCCCAGTTAATATAAAAGCTATTCCTCAAGATTCCTAGCATTAAAAGGGCTCCTAAGACGAGATCTGCTAAGAGCAGGGAAGAGGACTTTTAGTGGCTTAGGAGTTCCCCTAAGCAGCTGCACAAAATGGCCAACAGAAGAGGCAGGAGAGATGTCCTGCAAACACTGGATGACAGGGAATTATTGAGATGCTACAGATTGGATCGTGCAGGAATCATGTTTGTGGTGGATCTCCTTAGAGATGCAATTACTTCACCAACTCGACGCCACAACGCTATTACACCGGAGACGAAAGTAATCACAACCCTGAGGTATTTGGCAACCGGGAAAATGCAACAATGCAGCAGTGATGACTTGGGTCTGTCCCAATCCTCCGTCAGCAGAGTCGTCACCCAAACACTGACAGCTTTGTCACAACCTAATATTGTGACAATTTGTTTCATTCCCGCTGGATGCCCGCACTTTACACACACATAAAAGGGCATTTATGGACATTGCAGGATTCCCTGGCATTGTGGGTGTAATTGATGGAACACATGTGAGAATAATTGCGCCATTAGAGGACGACGCTGTCTTTGTTAAGAGGAATTTCCACAGCATCAATGTGCAAATAGTGTTCAATGTGGCCTGTAAGATTTTAGACATTGTGGCTAAATGGCCAGCCTCCACACATGATGCGAGAATGCTCTCCGAGAGTGGCATCAGACAGCTTTTTGAGAGCTAGCTAAGTGCCACTTGTTAGGGGACAGTGCCTACCCATGCAAACCATGGCTCCTTACACCTTACCTGCAGCCACGCCAAGGGCCCCAACTAAACTATAACAGGTAAGGCAAACAATACAAAAATCATAGAAATGAAATGCAAGCAGTATGTTAGAGCATCCAAGTAGTGCAATATTTCCATCAAATAATTAAAGGTCTCTGTATTCTATTGTAGGGCCCACAAGACAACAAGAGCGGTGATGGAGCGTGGCATAGGCCAGCTTAAGAGGTGCTTTCATGTTCTCCACAGAGAGGTGCGGCTGAGGTCTGAAAAAGTCAGCAAAGTCATCATAGCCTGTGCAATATTACACAATATTTGCAAGGTTAGACAGATTGCAGAACCTCTGGAGGATGGCGATGAGGACGAAGACAACGATGAGGATGGTGGTGAAGAAGATATTTACATTCCACAGGGGAACCTAGCCCATAGTGGACTGCCTTACAGGGCAAACTTCACAAATTTACATTTCAGGCAAGCTGTAGCCCCATGTCTTTTGAGAACTTGTGATGGTATTAAGAACTACCACAGTTTTACTGCACATCACCTGCAATTGTTAAATGCAAGACACAGAACACAATCTGTAAATGGTTTATTTTTTAGGTGTTCAATTTTAAGGCGGTAGTACTCCTCCTGAAGGGAAAGGACTTTTTTTTTTGTTGTTCAAACACATCAATTGTAGTTGCAATCTGCTCTCCTGCAGGGATGCTGACGGAGCAGGTGCTGCGGATGGGAATGGTGTTTGATCCGCCGGGCTATCCCGAGTAGCAGCTGCAGATGGTTCAGGCGGCAATCTCATCGGCAAACTTGATGGGCCCGGTTCTTGTGATGGCTCCATGCTACAGAAATGCATAGGCCTAGTTTAATTATTGTTTTGATTAAATTAATTTAATACAATGAGCATGGATAACACATGAAATTGCTTCTGCAATGAATAAACACTGTAGATATGAATAACCCTGTGTCCTACCTTTGCTGCACTTCAAGGGCCTGCATCATTGATGTGTCAATGCCTGTTGGCAGCCCAGTGACACTGACCTCAGAGTGTCCCAGGACTTGAAAGACAGTGTCGGCCACCTGGGACAGCCGCTTTGCAGGTGGTCCACCCCCTAGAAAGAAACAGTCAATGAACACAGTACTTAGGCATGCAAATTAACTTTGCCAGCAGGAGCAAGTTGCCAGATTATGTGGTAGGCTATAATATTTTGCTCACCTGTGAGTGAGGATTCCCGCTTGTGTGCTGCAATCTCATCTTTTGCCTTGGACTGCAGCACATACCACCTTTTCTCACAATCGTCGCCTGTCCACACCACCAGTGGAAAAGAGGCATTGATTGTTTGGGATACTGTGTCCCAGGCGCGCCTCTTGCCTCGGCTAGTGACAGTTGGGCCAAATTTTCCTCGTAACATACCTTTATGTTCGTTCACCAACTGGGCCAGCAACAAACCTTGCTCCTCGGTCCAGTTTGGCTTGAGAGTCCTTTTATTCTCCATTTTCTGTGTTTGTAGGATATTTGTTAACAAGCCTTTATAAATAGACCAGCCAGCAATCACAGACATTGATAAAAGCTGAGCCGTGTTACCCTCGTTAAGACCACACTGGACTTGTAACGTTGTGATTTCTACTTCATTAAGGACAGCCCCTTGAGATAGGCCATCTTGTTTTCAATGGGGTCCATATGGGAGTGAAAGTACAAAATATGCCAGCTAGGATATTAATCTGAGCAAATAAGACACAAATCATTATTTGAACAGGGTGTAATGAGTTTAAGTTTTCACATATTTTAGATTCTAATGTTAGGCTATAACCCCTACAGCTTACTATTCATTTTCCAGATATTTTCTTGAATGTGAAATATTATTTACAATTACAGTCAGCATAAGATTAGAGTGTATAATTATGTTTATTGATTTGAGGGTACATCCTTTGCTCATTATCACCAAAAGCTCATTTCCATCAAACTTGTAGGATCAACCAATCACAGGCTTTTGAAATGACTCATACCTAGCAACGGGGTCAACCACACCTCCTCACTGAGATAGGATTTTCCATCCATTCCTTGCTCAGAGTTCACTGAAAATGTTCTGGAATCACTTCCAAGCTAAAACTCCTGGCAAGGAATTTTTAGGCTAAGTCAGGAGCTCTCTGAGAAGATTCTCAGAATCTTTAGGGATACGGGCCCAGACTTTGAATTTCACTCAATTTATTTTGACCTGCTAGTTAGATAGCAGATAGGTGAAAAACCTTTCAACACAAAAAATAAAGAACATTTCATTAATCATTCAGATAAATTAAATGCATTATACAGAATACAAATGAAATAAAATATATACACTTCAGTAAAGCCACTTAACATAGCTAAAGCTAAATACTTTTGTCTAAACTATCATTTAACCCAGTTTAAGTTAGTTTTACATTCATTGGTTTTTAAATCACAGAGCTGAGTTTATTTCAAAACAACGAAGATGAAATAAACTGTGGTTCTTAAATAGACAAAATGTGTCTACCTTGCATTTTACACTTCTTACAAACAATTACATTTTTAAAGTATACATTTTAAAGTTTTGCAAACATTTTAAAAGAGACTTTACAAAGAATTATTTTCCTTAAATTAAAGTAAACATATTTACACTAGTTTTAAGATTTACCAAGGATTTGGGGTAACTATTTTTAGTATCAATTAACATAAATGTGGGAAACACTATCTACATAAACAATTTATTCAAACTTAAACATTCATTTTAATATCAATATAATTTTTTAAACTTAAATGCAGTAACTATTTCCCAAAGCATAAATACGTTTCCACAATTGAGCTTCCATAGTTCCCAAGCAAATATGAGTCCAAGAGCTTACCAATAGCCCGTCTAGCTCAAAGTCTTCCTCATAGTGGAAAGTGGATTGTGCTTTGTTTGCTGTCCTCTCAGTATGTCGCACCCGGGTCAAATGACTGCTGCATGCATTTTAAGGTCTACTACGCCAGCCCTTGATTGCTCTAATTCAGCTCACCTGGCAGAGCGGCGCGCACCAGGCCACGCTTAGCTGTAGATTGAACAAGGTCTAATCAGTGGCCACGCGCAAGCAGCAGCACAGAGCAGGTAGTGGGCAAGAGGAGGAAGAGAAGAGTAACAGCCACACCTACTAGGCTGTCATGCCTCATGTCTCATGTATGGAGTGGGAGATGTTGTCCAACAGGGATGACAGCTTAGCCACCATTCTCCTGTTACTCACCACCTCACCTGGTGTGACGTCTAGAGGGAGTATATATATATATATAACTAGGCTTCCTGTTTGTGCTTCAGACTTTGGCTGACGTGTCTGTGTGTCTGCTGGGTCTCCATATTCCGGAATATGTAAAATTAAAGATAGTTTTCTGAGTTTGACCACTTTGAGCACTTTTGTCTTTTTGGCCGTAAAGAATATAAAAAAAAAAACGGATTTAATACCGGGCAGATAACCATATCAACATATGAGGTAAAAGTACATAAAAAAAGCTGAGTTAAAACTAAGTGTTAAGAAAGGTGAAGCACTAGAGCGACATGAGGAAAAAGCTCTCGATTATGATCAATCTCCTCTGTATGGGGAGTCTGCTGACCACTCTTATCTGGTACACGTTCGAGAACAGGTGAGTGAGTAAATACCTTTGTATCTTACAGATAAAAGCAAAAGGTCACGAAACAAAGTATTCTGATCAAAAGTATATTATGGCACTGTGATAAACGGTTCCCAACAGTTGGGAAGCTGTGTAAAATGCTAATATAAGCCTGAGGTTGCAGAAATACAAACATGCTTAATTTAAGTAGAAATACACATTTCATATTTGTTAAAAAATACTCTGGTAAAAGCTGAAGTACATGTCTTCATGTCTTTGTCATTCATTCTTTCACACGTAACCACAAACCTCAGCTTTGGTATATGTTTGTTTTGTTTCCATTGTTCTTTTGATACGAGTTTTGTTGTGCAGTGAAAATAAGGTTAGAGTCACAGGACCGGTTTACTCTGACTACACAACATTATTGGTACTGATTTGTAAATAACTGGACATGAATAACTTGTATATTACGTAGTATTACACAAAAATATATTTCTAATGAACTTGGCTGCGCTTATTTTCTTTTGACAATACTTTTTTTTAGTTAGGATGTATTTTGAAAGAAAGGCAGACGTAAAGTGTAAAAGTGAAATACAAAGTCATATATAGTATGGTGTTGTAAAGAGCTGAGAAACCACAAAGTGGGGAATCTACAAAGAGGTACTGAACCTTCATATGTTGCTGTAGCCCAAGAGTGTGCAGTCATATTCATTGTGTTCCCACTAGTGCTGTCAGCGTTAATCTGAAATGACGTTAACGCCACAACGTGGCAAATCTCCGTTAACGAGCTACCGCGGATCGCCCCGTGCGTGGGGCTGGACGGCGTCAACACGTTAACGAGCTTACTCCGTTGCCGTGTTGCATTAACGTCACTTCAGATTAACGCTGACAGCACTAGTGGGAACACAACGAATATGACTGCACATTTACGCCGACATCATCCTAGTGCAAAGACAAGTGGAAGCAGACAAAAACAACAAGCACGCATGCTACAAACTTTACCCGAGTCATTAGACAGCCGTTAGCACGTGATTCTCCTTATGGGGACCTGATATGTTTAATATGCTGCTGAGAATATACCCCAGAAGAAGCGTATAGTATAGCTTTTATTTTGTTAAGAGCCATTTCTCTGTAATAAACTCTCTTTTCCAAAGATGAATGATTCCTCAATCAGATACAGGGCTCGCAAAATCGCTAGCCCGACGTCCAGGGGCTAGTGATTTTTCCAGTCGGGCTACCAAAATCTATCTCTGCCCTGCCCGTCGGCCTATCGTAGGAAGGAAAAATATATGTCAATGCTTTTGCATTCTTTCGGAAATGTAGCTGGGTAATTATGTCATTGGCATCGGTGAGCCACTTTCAATATGTGACATATTGAAATCGCGTTTGAATTTGTGCTTGTTTTTTGCTTTCACTTTGCAATCGCGCGAACTGTGTACAGAGCGCGACAGCACTGATTGGTGAGAGATGATAATTTGCGCACCAATTCCTCTGACATCATCTTATCAATCGTTAGCTTACTTTGCAAACATGACAAGTGAAATCTGCCGCAGCAAGCTTAAACATGTGAGAGGTTGATCACGCAGAGAATCGCTGAGCGTTATGTGAGTGGGTGTGTAAAAGCAGCAGGATATATATTTTAGTTCTGCTGAGCCAAATAAGACAGGTCAGGGTGAAGAAGTGACAGCCAAAGAAAAGCTTACCACAAAATGGAAAAGTTATGACAAATCAGACTATAAGGAAAAAAGAAAGTGCAGCTTTATGGTTTCATGGACAAAAGAATTTCTGTGGCTGCAATATGATGAGCTAAATAACCAGGGCTGCACATAAGTGGTCCGCAGGTGCGCATTCGCTGTCAAAATAAAAAACGCGCACAAGCTAAGAAGTTGCAACGCGTGTTTGCGTACATAAGATTTTCTGGAGGAGGACAGACATTTGTTTAGAACTCTTAAAGATGTCGAAGAAGCTCCTTTAAGCAATTACTTTGGTTTTCCTCCACCTCCAAACAAATGTCAGAAGGAGTCCGAACCACAAAAGAAGCGCGTATTCGCGGAAAAGTGGTTGCAGAAGGTGAGCTGGCTTCAAACAAATGATGAGCGCACAGAGATGTGGTGCAGAATGTGCCGTGAAAATTTAATAAATGACAAATTAAAAAGGCATGAACATTTTTTTTTGTATCGAAAAAATATCGAACCGTGACACCAAAGTATCGAACCCAACCGAACTGAACCGTGAATTTTGTGTATCGTTGCACCCCTAGTAATCACCCATGATGTTTATGGTTTATGTTTAAGTCCTTTAGGCTTTCTCGTGCCTGCTCCAACCGGCTTTAAAGGGTTAAAGTACGCAGCCTTAATGGTCCTCAAGGGCCGCGTACTCAAAGACCGCTAAAGCTGGAAGTGTGAGGCTTGTGAAATGGGACGGTCTAGCCTCTGTTGTGCTGCTCAGGTTGCCAAGCAACCATGACACCAACCGCTGGAAACGTTTAATACAGCATTGGTTGACAGAAATGAAGGACAAAATCTTTTGTCCATTTGTTTGTTTGTTTTTACATGAGCTTTGTTTGATTTAATAACTATCTGAGGCTGAGACCACAGGACAGTAAAAACATGATTGTTGGGCTTCATTTCTGTACTGAACAGTCATGTAAAGATTAGTTAGTAAATAACAATTAGCTAATGTTGTTCATGAGAGTAAAGTCATCTCACTTTGGTGATGTAAATATAATATGTCCAATATTAAAGTTAGTATTATATTAACCATTGTTAGTTATTACAGCAGTGAACATGAACTCTGGGTCAAATATTGAGCTTCACTAAAGATTCAAGTTGCAGTTATTTATATTTCCTATCACCTTAAATCTTCACTCAAAGACAAGTATCTTTGACAGGGTATATATAGATGTATCATATATGAGACAAATGTTGTTCCTTTATTATGTTGGCATTACTCAATTTGGCTTAGTGCTTACATATATGTGGAAAAACTAAATGTACGAGCTGTGATAACTGTTTCTGATAGAATGAAGAGTAGACTGATATATTGAATATTTCTTTATTGGGTGAGAAAATCATACCATGTCATAACTTCTTTAAGTCATACAGAATAGATATCAGAGCCTTAAACAGGCTGACTTCTGCTAAATGGGTCAAACTGGGCAGAAAGTCTACAAACACATAACATCCTTATAGAATATGATGTAACACTATATATCAACTTACCTCAGAATATATAAAGTATATAAACAATTACAGCAATATGATGCAACAAACACAGCAGTGCTACTAATCCAAAATACTCAAAGCTTCATAGAACTGAAACAAACATTTTTAGGTCCATTCTGCTGCTGATACATACTTTAGGTTTCTGAACATTAAACTTGTTGCTGCCTTTCATAGTGTGTAACTTGAAGGCCCTGAGTACTTTCTCCCACACTGAAAACACTGGGATGATCAAATTATTTGAACATTACCTAATAAGACTGATTCAGGACAGACAATTAGTTATGTTAAACTTTTCTAGCAGTCCTTCACAAACAGGGAACAGTCTGTCTATTCTCTCCATCTGTCAGGTGCTGCTGGCTCTTCCTCCTCCTCTTCCTCACACACTGCTGAGTTTGTCCTGGTGGATCATCAGGGGTGCAAAGCCTCACAGATGATGTGCAGCAGTGGGTCCCTCAGTCTGTCCTCACTCTGGACACTTGCAGTTGTCACACATGGAAATCAAATGTGTGATAAGCTGCAGGATTCAAACACAAGTGTAACTTATAAATACATGTTCATACTTTTACACGTTAAAGTCCGTTTGGCTCGACACCACCGAACACAGGCAGCAATATAACATAGCTAACATTAACTGTGCAGTGAATCCTGCTTGTGCTGTGATATTCAGGACTGCAAACTGAGCAGCATCACTGACTTTCAGCTTGTTGTGTTTGTGGATATATGACTGACTTTAATTATCCATAAAATCATCACATTCTCTGTGAGATTAAGGTCAACTATTGAACGGCGTATATTTTAAAGGCTTTAAAACCAAGTTAGTACAAACATCGCTAATGTCACATAAATTTGCCAACATGTGGCCAACAGTAATGTTTTAATGTTCTTTGTTATTAAACATTTGCACATAAATAAGTGACATAAGTAAATAAGTGACATAATATTCAGTACTTACTTTTAAACTTACTTTTAAAGGTTTAGTCTGGGATATGTTGGGCCATGAAGTCTACACCGACACATCCTTAAAATTCAGGGAAATGAAGGACGCATTTCAGGGCCGCATTTCGAGCAGCCTTCGAATTGGGACAGCCTTTGTCACGTTGCTGTGACGTAATTGGCCTTAAAATGTGGCCTTTAAGGCTGCAGACCCTGAATTAGGATACAGCCATTATCTTTCTGTGTCCTTTCTGTGTCATAACTTTCTTCTGTCCTCTGTCCTCCCCTGTTCAGTGTCTCCCTGACGGTTGTCTTTTGTTCTTGGTCATGTTTCCATGCCTCGACGGTGCTAGGATTTTCCATGTTCAGTTTTTTTTAAATCCCGTTCAAGGTTTTGTTCTGTCTTTTGTGTTTAGCATTTAGTCGCAGTTTGGTTCTTCTTAGTTTCTCCTCAGTGTGCATCTGCCTTTAGTTTTTGTACCCTTTTCATCAGCCTTATTAAATGGCTCACTTTTTGTTAATATTAAGTTTTGTTCGCATTCCTTCGTGTCTGCATTTTGGATCTTGGTTTACATTGGCAATCTTTGAATAACACAAAGTTGGTATACTTGAGTTAGTTTTTCAAAATTTTGAGAAATATGACTTATCTGATTAAAAAAATTCTATCAAATGAATTAAGACATTAAGTGTAAGTTTTACATTTCCAAACACTCATATATCCATTTAATATTATTTTAAATATGTAAGACTGGAATTTTTGTCCTACAGGCAGATAACAACAAGTATCAGGCATAATAAATGAGTTAATATCACAAATTACCTCCCAACATATGTAAACAAAAGAACAAGAGCAAGGAAACTGAAAAAAAAAATGGGTTCAAGAAAGGGTAACTTTTTCATCTCTTTTATTTGTCACAGTTATGTGGAATTTCACCCACCGTCTCCTCAAAGAGATGCCCCAAAGCCTTCTGAACTTTGTAAAGGTTGCAAGTAAGAGCAAAAGCTGACGTAACTTTTTCCTTCATGTCAGCCCTGAATGGGTGATACTTCTAAATATGTACCTGAATGCTTGTGCATTACAGGGAAGTCATCGATAAAGTAAAAAAGCTCTACAATCAAACATGGAAAAAGCATGAGGAGAATTCCCGCAGATTCAGGTAAGATCAGACCCTTAAAGCCTTCTAATATTCTGGTATAATTATTTTTATTTCCTTTTAAATTCTCTGGAAAAAAAAGAAAATTAAAAATGTTTGTGACGGAAACACCTGGACACATTTTTCCACAAAAAACCTATCATTGTCACGTTTTGTGTTTATATTTATTATTATTATTATTATTGTTTGATAAAACTATATTCTGCATGAATCATACTCACTTAAACCTTTTTAGTTCAAAACATCAAGCTGAACAGAATTAGCTCTCTGGGATTTCCTTATATGGACATTTTAACTCACTTTGGCACGGACTGCCTATAGCTAGTATGTGAGTTTGAGCAAACACCACATTAATGGCAGACTATAGAAACCACTCAAGATAAAGCCTCAGACAAAGTAGCATTATTCCTAAAGGTCTTTAAACCAGATCTTGTGCTAACTTTCTAAAGTCTAAAATGTTGCTAGTGTCAGATGACAGGTTTGTTCTTTGCCATTTTTTTCAATATCTGTAACTCCCCTAACTCCTGAACCATTTGTTGAATTGAAAGAACTCCAACTGTTCCTGAATTTTTCAGTGACATTAGGGTCGTTACAGTAATCCCACACAGCAGCAGCCCAAAGAAGATGAATGATTGTTGAAAGAAAAGAGAGTGAGTGAGTGTGATGGTGCTCTACAGAAAACAGACATTTTATTGGGCATTTCGGTTCTTTTTATTGTTTTTAATCGTTTTGTTTTCAGTATTTTCTGTGTTATTTGCCAAGAATTGGATGCAGTGCTCTGCTTGTAATTACCAAAATGACCCTGCTATCACTGGGAAAAAAGCAAAGAGTTGATACTTTAAAGAACCATTGGAATTTTTCAAGTGTGACATTTTTACAAAATGTCATACTTGACATACTTGGTCCAAATGAAGAAAAAAAAACAAACCTCTCCGTGAATCGTGGTGGAGGGGTATGTGTTCAGGAATTCCAGGGGCTTTTGCCCCCTGGTAGGGTCTCCCATGGCAAATTGGTCCTGGGTGAGGGACCAGACAAAGAGATATTCAGAAGACCCTTATGAGTAAAACATCAAGGGAACAGTTTACCCTGCCCGGGATAGGGTTACCGGGGCCCCGCCCTGGAGCCAGGCCCAGGGAGGGTACCCAAGAGCGAGCTTCTGGTGCCGGGCGTTAGTCCATGGGGCCCAGTCGGGCACAGCTCGAAAAGGGGACATGGGCCCATCCTCCCACAAGCCCACCACCCGCAGGAGGTGCCGTGGGGTTTGGGTGCATTGTGTCCCGGGCGGCGAAGGCCCTGGCGGACTGATCCCCGGCTACCAAGACTGGCAATTGGGACATGGAATATCACCTCTATGGTGGGGAAGGAGCCTGAGTTAGTGCGTGAGGTTGAGAGGTACCGGCTAGATATAGTCAGGCATTCCTCTATGCATGGCTGGGGCTCTTGAACCAGTCTCCTGGAGAGGGGATGAATTCTGTCTCAGTCTGGAGTTGCCCCTGGTGAGAGGCGGCAGGCTGTGGTGGGTATTCTAATATCCCCTCGTCTTGCTGCCTGTATGTTGGGGTTCTTTCCGGTGGATGAGAGGGTGTGTTCCTTCCGCCTTCGGGTCAAGGAACGGGTCCTGACTGTCATCTGTGCTTATGCACCAAGTGGCAGTTCAGCCTTCTTAGAGTCCCTGGGTGGGGTGCTGGAAGATGCTCCACCATGAGACAGTTGTCCTACTGGAAGACTTCAATGCTCACGTGGGTAACGACATCGAGACCTGAAGGGGCGTGATTCGGAGAAACGGCCTCCTTGATCTGAACCCGAGCGGTGTTTTGTTATTGGACTTATGTGCAAATCACAGTTTGGCGATAACGAACACCTTGTTCGAACATAAGAGTGTCCATAAGGGCACGTGGCACCAGGACGGTCTAGGCCACAGGTCGATGATCGATTTTGTAATCTTATCACCAGACCTGCGACCATATGTTCTGGACACTCGGGTAAAGAGAGGGGCTGAGCTGTCAACTGATTACCACCTGGTGGTGAGTTGGATCAGGTGGCAGGGGAGGACACTGGACAGACCCGGTGCACCTAAACGAGTAGTGAGGGTGTGCTGGGAACGCCTAGCAGAGGCCCCAGTCCGTGAGATCTTCAACGCACACCTCCGGCAGAGCTTCAACAGCATTCTGAGGGACACTGGGGACATTGAGTTCGAATGGACCATGTTCAGCATCTCCATTGCCAAAGCTGCTGCATTGACCTGCGGCGGCAAGGTGGGTGGTGCCTGTCGTGGTGGTAACTCGCAAACCAAATGGTGGACACCAGAGGTGAAGGGAGCCACCAGACTGAAGAAGTAGTCCTATCGGGCTTGGTTAGCCTGTGGGACTTCAGAGGCAACTGAGAGGTACGGACAGGCCAAGCGGAATGCGGCTCGGGCAGTGGCTGAAGCAAAAACTCCGGTGTGGGAGGAGTTTGGAGAGGCCATCGAAAAAGACTTTAAGACTGCCTCGAAGAGATTCTGGCAAATCGTCAGGCGTCTCAGGAGGGGAAAGCGGTGCTCTACCTGCACTGTGTATAGTGCTGGTAGAGCGCTGCTGACTTTGATTGAGAAAATTGTTGGGCGGTGGAAGGAATACTTTGAAGACCTCCTTAATCCCACTGACATGTCTTCCGAGGAGGAAGCAGAGTCTGGGGATGATGGGGATGACCTGCCAATTTCCGGGGGCGAGGTCAATGAGGCATTTAAACAAATCCTTGGTGGCAGAGCCCCTGGTGTGGATGTGGTCAAGCCCGAGTTCCTGAAAGATCTGGGCGTTGTAGGGCTGTCCTGGCTGACACGCCTCTACAATGTTGCGTGGAGATCATGGGCAGTACCTCTGGACTGGCAGACCGGGGTGGTGGTCCCCATCTTTAAGAAGGGGGGCCGGAGGGTGTGTTTCAACTACAGGGGGATCACACTCCTTAGCCTCCCTGGGAAAGTCTATGCCAGGGTGCTGGAAAGGAGAGTTCGTCCGCTAGTCGTACCTCAGATACAGGATGAACAATGCGGTTTTCGTCGTGGTCGCGGAACACTGGACCAGCTCTTTATCCTCTCAAGGATACTGGAGGTTGCAGGTGTGGCATCTGTGGTGGCCAAATCTTTTACGGTGTGGTCTGCCTGGGTGGCAACATCTCTGCCGGGGACAGGAAGAGACTGAACAGGCTGATCCGCAGGGCCAGCTCTGTTCTAGGATGCCCTCTGGACCCAGTAGAGGTGGTGAGTGACAGGAGAATGGTGGCTAAGCTGTTATCCCTGATGGACAACATCTCCCACCCCATGCAGGAGACTGACAGCACTGAGCAGATCCTTCAGTGGCAGGCTGCGGCACCCACGGTGTGGGACGGAGAGATTTCACAGGTCTTTCCTCCCCACTGCTGTCAGACTCAACAACAAAGACTCCAACCGATCAAACACACACATCCACACATGCGAAATAACACTAAGTGCAATACTCTTTTTCTGACAAAGTTGTATTTTTACTCAGTTGTATAAAGCATTTGTATTCTATTTTTATCATATTGTATATTTTATTCTGTTTATTCTACTGTATATAGTATTTTATTTTATTCTATTCGGTACAGTTGTGTACAGTATTTTATTCTTATTGTGTTCTAATTTTTGCTATATAACTTTTGCACTGTCCACTTCCTGCTGTGACAAAACAGATTCCCCACGTGTGGGATTAATAAAGGTTATCTTGTCTTATCTTATGGGAGTTTGCCCAACCAGTCTGCATGTGTTTTGTGGACTTGGAGAAGGCATTCGACCGTGTTCCTCGGGGTGTCCTGTGGGAGGTGCTACGGGAGTATGGGGTGTCTGGCCCATTGCTACGGGCAATTCGATCCCTATACAACCGATGCAAGAGCTTGGTTCGGATTGCCGGCAATAAGTCGGACTCGTTCCCGGTGGGTGATGGGCTCCGCCAGGGCTGCCATTTGTCACAGATTCTGTGATTTTTATGGACAGGATTTCTAGGCGCAGCGAAGTGGCGGAGGGCTTTCACTTCGGTGGCCTCAGAATCTCATCTCTTCTTTTCGCGGATGATGTGGTTTCGTTGGCTTCATCGGGTGATGGCCTCCAGCTCGCACTGGAAAGGTTTGCAGCAGAGTGAGAAGCAGCAGGAATGAGGATCAGCAACTCCAAATCTGAAGCCATAGTTCTCAGCCGGAAAAGGTTGGAGTGCTCACTCTGGGTCGGGGATGAGTTCCTGCCCCAAGTGGAGGAGTTCAAGTATCTCGGGGTGTTGTTTGCGAGTGATGGGAGAAGGGAGCTGGAGATCAACAGACGGATTGGTGCTGGTGAAGAGAGAGCTGAGTGTAAAAGCAAAGCTCTCAATTTACCGGTCGATCTACGTCCCTACCCTGACCTGTGGCCACGAGCTGTGGGTAGTACCTGAAAGAATGAGATTGTGGATACAAGCGGCGGAAATGAGCTTCCTCTCCCTTAGAGATAGGGTGAGAAGTTCGGTCATCCAGGAGGGACTCAGAGTAGAGCCGCTGCTCCTCCACATCGAAAGGAGCCAGCTGTGGTGGTTTGGGCATCTGACAAGGATGTGTCCTGTGCGCCTCCTGGGTGAGGTGTTCCGGGCATGTCCCACCGGGAGGAGGCCCCGGCGCAGACCCAGGACACGCTGGAGAGATTATATCTCTCGGCTGGCCTGGGAACACGTTGGTGTCCCCCCGGATAAGCTAGAGGAGGTGGCTGGGGAGAGGGAGGTCTGGGCTTCTCTGCTTAGGCTGCTGCCCCCGCGACCTGGCCCCAGATAAAGCGGAAGAAGATGGATGGATAAATGAATGAAAAAAATGCCACCTTCCAACAAAAGGCAGTACAGAAAGAGGGAATCCAGCTAAAGTGGAGCATGGGCTGCAAATTTACAGACTGTGGTGTTTACATGTAAGCTTCCCAAGTCGTGCTGCTTCTCTTTCTGGCCATACAAAAGTCATAGTGCCTAATTCTGATGAGAGGGGTTTGCAGCAGCACCCTGAAGATTTGAACTGATTACTTTTTTTGAGATGTAAACATTGTCCAAAAAGAGCATCCCTACATAAGCCCACAGTTCCTCTGTGTCCACCTAACACTGAGTGTTTCCTATAAAGGTTTGTCATGTCTACAATTTGCTACTGGATTTCTTCCTTTAGCAGAAGTGCATAACTGGGGGCATGGTATTTAGAATCCAAGTTCTGACTGCTAATCTTTGACACCCACAGTGTAGGAAGGAGCGCCACCGCAGGTCATTCTTACCAGCAGTTGTCAGACTCTATAACGCAGTTTACCATCCTTTGGTCATCTTACTCACCAGCTTGTTTTTTCACTGTACATTTTATACATAGCCCTGCACATTTTATACATATTTCCGTACAAATTTCCGTACATTGTTACTTGTATATACAAACTTTGTGTCTTCCTTTTATATTTTATATTCCCCTTGCTATAAGAGCTGTGGAACACCACAATTTCTCATCCATGGGATAATAAAGGTTTATTCTATTCTATTCTATTCCATTCTATTGATTTTTAGTGAGAAATTTTTTGGTATTAGGATAGAATAACGAGATAGTTCTCAAGTAGCCTCGCCATTTGAAGTTTATTTAAGGAACTGAGACAACAATTCCGAAACAAAAATATCCTCGATCAAATATAAGCTATAATCATTCAACACAGCCAATGTAATATGAGAAAAAGTAACAAACACTGCTCTAAGGAATAATAGATAGAAAGTAAACCTCACTAAAACAAGATGCAACCATGCTTCCTGAATCCATGACTGTGGTAGTGTTACACCGCTGAAATGATGGGCCAACACATCTCCCGTGCAACATATTTATTTTTTACAGAAAACTGTAAAGACAGAAAAATGTATGATTAATCACTTATTTCGGTGCGCGGGCCGTACGCTGCCTCTTCACCACCACTACTTCTTCTAGTGTTGAAAACATTACTTTTTACAAGTAACTTATACAGTTTCATATTCATATGCACTACTTTTATAAACTGCTTAAATCACAAAAATACATTTTACTATACACATGAATAATATTGTGAACTCTGACTACAGTTTTATATTGTTTTACTACTGTTTTAATCTATTTATGAACCTGACTTCTTAACTGTATTTATTAACCCTTTAAAACCGGTCGGAGCGGGCACGCTCTGTTTTGCGTAACTATTTTTAAATCCCGGTAGCTCTGCAACCATGTGAGCTAGCGCAATAATTTTTTTTGCATATGAAACCTGAGGAGTTGTACTTACATCTTATGCCATCAGCTTGTGCTAGGTCACAGTTTCCTTCCACATATAGCTTTGCAAAAACTGCATAAAAAGCGCTTGCAGCAACAAAAACATAATATTCCAGAAACAGGCTTTGCCGATCCGATCAGCTGTTTGTAACACTTCCTACATTGGATTAGACGTCAGCGCGAACTATCGCATGTCCACCATGACCTGCCCGAAACCGGAAGTGACGTCATTTTCGCGGAAATGTAGTTTTTTATTGTCCGGGCCTCAATGAGCCTATACTGGTGTTTTTAAAAGTTATGTTTAACTTTATGACTTTCTGTGTCGTTTCTGGGATGCTTAGGACTCATATTGAACTGCTGGAAATAGTTTATTTTGATGCATATGCTGCTTTTTTGCAAATTTGCACTATAATATTTATTTTTGTTTTTCCTGCAGTGTATAAAAATTGGTGTATTTCAAAAATAAAACTATGAAGACACTCAAAATAAATTTCCTGTGGTGGGAAACTATTTTGTGCAACTTTTTTGTATTTACAGTTTTGAGGGATAAGCCTCTTAAATTTCTCTAACTAGTAATATATGTTAAAAAAACAAAAACGATTTTCAATTTTTTTGTAGTTTATTGCACTTTTTTGCAATTTATGTAATCACTATGCACTTAATTCATACATATTATTAAAATCTAGGCTGTAATGGTTGTATTGATCTATAGCAACTTGAAATGCTCCCAAAAATGGCACTACAGCATGTAAAAATATAATATAAGCTCTGGCGGACTTGGTTCTATGGTAGGTCTTAAAGGGTTAAACTAGATTTCTTTCAAGTAAACGTTCTTCTTAACACATTTCTATAGCATTCACTCTTCATGAACTAAACATAAAGCAATTCACATTTTCTCTTATTGTGCAAAATATATATCTTGTGGCTTTAACCCAAAAATACATGCACCGAGCTCACAGAGTTTCGGTACAGTCTAACACTTGGATCGGCACAGACTAACAACAGGATGAACTTGGAAATTAGCTCTCTAGCTTAACATTCGCCACAAACAAGACACTTATCATTAATCGTCACAGCTGTGTGTCACTTTTATAACACCTGTTTATATTATCAACCACCTAGCTTACCCGTAAAGACATAAAAATGTCTGATTAATCAGTTCTTTCGGCGCGCAGGCCGTACCCTGCCTCTCCACCGCTGACACTACTTCTTCTAGTGTAGCGTCAGCTACCGATTCGTACAGGACCGAGCGCCCTCTGCTGGCGGAACTTATACAACAGTAAAACTGACATTGCAGTGGCCATACTAAAAGAAAGTGTCTTTCAGTATAAAATAAAATGGGGGGGTGGGGGTACTATTTTCATGTCTCTATCTTTAACATAGTGCCACAGTAGGCCTGTGGTGATCAGCAGTTGTTTTACAAGCTAGTGTCGTGTATGGCAGTTTGTGCCAGAGAAACCATTTCTGCATCAATTTTTCATTTGATAACTTTTAAGTGGGCTGAGATCAATTTCTTTGCCTTGAGAAACTCTTGGATCCTTTTGCAGTGTGCTTTCGGTCATCATCCTTTCATACTTTGAAACTTCTGTCGTGGAAGTTTTAAAGAAACTGCAAACACCTGGTGAGTGTCGTTTTGAAGTGGGTTTAATTACATGTTGTGCCAAGATAAGGACAAGGAGTCCCACCATCTGTTTAATGTCTCACATTATAGTGTTTTAAATAAAATAAAAGCCTTTTATATAGAATTAGCAGAAATGACAATGACAAAACAGATACATTGTATTTTACTCTAAAGATTGCAAATCTTTCCACTTAACACTAAAGCTAACTTTATTTATTTATTTTTTGTCGGGTCCTGTTTGTTTGTTTGTGTTTTTCAAGATTACAACTGACAATTAATTGCAATGGATCCAACAATGCCATTGTCACTCAGGAAAACACTCCAGCAGGATCTAAGATTGTTTGTGACAGGGACAGAAGCGTCATCCCTGTGACTCCAGAGCTTTTCAAGATCTTAATAAAAGTATGTTTTTCTTTTTTTTTTTTTCTTAAATTCTTCATTTTTTCTTCTTAATTTCAGGTCTTCGTTATTCATCAAATGTTCCAACATGATATCCCCATGTGTTGAAATCACATGTTTAGTCACATGTTAAATCTTTGATAAACAGGGACCTTTACCCTTAATGGATTAAATCAAATATAATTATTTAGTGTCTTCTGAAATTAGCTGCCTAGAGTACTTTTGCAGCAATTCCTCTGTATTAATAACTTTGTGGATGCTCCTTGTTTCATCCTGAGTTTTGCCTCTTACACTCACTAGCTAATTTATAGAGCAGGCAACAGCTTAATTTTGAAATTTAGTTATCAGGCTGTGCGAAATGTAACACTGCTATAACTTTATAGCATATTTAATTGTTATACATTTTAATATTTGTAAATGGACTGATTCTTATATAGTGCTTTTCTACTCTCCACTGTATACAACATGCCTCATTCACACCCACTCATGCAAGCACTTCTAAACGCAAGTGCACACAGTATTCACACACAGTCACACTCCGATGAACGCATCGGAGGGAGATTTGGGATTATTATCTTGCCCAAGGACACTTGACATGCAGACTGAGGAAGTTCAGGATCGAACCACCAAACTTCCGATCAGTAGCTGATCTGCTCTACCACCTGAGCCACAGCCACCTACAAATTTGTCAGTATATTAAAAAAATCCACCAAGGTCTTCAAGTCTAAGTTAATAATTTACTGGTTGAAAACTGACAACCCCCCCCCCCCCCCTCCCCAAAACAAAACAAAACAAAACAAAACAAAAACAAAAAACATATAACTTATAATCAATGATTCCTATATGTGTGGTTTATATTGTCAATATATAGAGAGTACCATATAAAGATTTAAAAAGTCACATTCCTTGAAGGTCAATTGTATGGCCTGTATTTGTATAGCACTTTACTCAGTCCCTAAGGACCCCAAAGCGCTTTACACGTTCAGTCATCCACCCATTCACACACTCGTGATGGCAAGCTACATTGTAGCCACAGCCGCCCAGGGGCACACTGACAGAGGCGAGGCTGCCGGACACTGGGCCCTCTGACCACCACCAGTAGGCAACAGGTGAAGTGTCTTGCCCAAGGACACAACGACTGACACTGTCTGAGCCGGGGCTCAACCTTCCGATTACAAGACGAACTGCCAACTCTTGAGCCTTGATCACTCCATGTAAGGAATTATATGGGGGTTTCACTAAGTTTCACATTAGTTTGGAATTTTGACTCCTTCTTCAAGCTCAAATAAGGTCAAACTTGTATAAAGTGGCTTTTTTTCTTGAAAACTAACTGCTTGTGTTTGCACTTGCAACATTTAGGAAGTGATATTGGTATATGGGGATTATAGTTTCCAAATATCATTTGACCTAACCTTTACATTTCACATCTGCTTCTCTTTCACATTGACCTAAAATCTTTAACAGAAAGAATGTAAAGAATTAGCTGACATATTTAAAAATTTACTGTGGCACAATAATATTCAACAAGCTCAATTTATTATACAGATATTTACCTACTCTTAAATAATGTTTGTGTAAAAATAAAATCCACATAAACATTTGTCATGTAATCCTAATCTAAGTTTTACTGCAGTACAAAACAAACAAAAACAAAACTAATATATACAATATCCAGTACTATTCTGTTGAAAGTAAACACTGCCCAGAAGGTAGGTTGCCTTGGTTTGTGGTGTCAGAGTGCTTCTTGTTTTATCTATCATTTTAAACTTCAACTTTCAAGTATGCCCTACAGTTATTGTCTCCTTCTATTCTAGGAGAGATTCACAAATACTGGGCCAAAGATTCACTTGGACTTAAAAAGAGACTGATTTTCAAAACAGATTTTGATAACAGGGACCTCATGAATTCATTGTTTTCAATGACAAAGGGGTTTGCACAGTAACTAGAACTAACCACCGTATATGTAATATCACATATATAATGATATCATGAAAGATTTCGATTCCAAGCAACTGATAATCCAGTTCTAATGTTTTAAAGGCAATCGGATTAAACAGGTCTATACATTTCCCTGAAGGTTTTAACGTGATAACCTTATCACTGACCTCTTCCTACATGTTTGCCATCTTCCATTAAATTCAGCGAGCACTTGTCTTTCACACAAAGTACATTTCAAACTGTTTAAATGTTGCTCTTTTTTAATTTATAATCTGTTGGTGTCAATTCCAGGAAAATCCTTTTTCAAAAAAGAGATGGGACACTTGTTCAGTTGTTGGGAGCGGTGGGATTCTGACAAACAGCGGCTGTGGAAAAATGATTGATTCAACTGATTTTGTTATTAGGTGAGAAAGATGTCAAGAACAAAAATTACGATGAGGACTCTTCTCTCTGTAAGTAATATTTTGTTGTTTTTTTTTCAGGTGCAACCTTCCTCCTCTGGAAAATGAATTTAAGAGTGATGTTGGCATGAAGACTAACCTTGTGACAGCAAACCCAAGCATCTTAATAAAGAAGTGAGCCAAGAGTGACTCTAACATTGAACTGACCTCTTAGTTTTGTGTAGTTTCTTTAACTAATATATTAATTTGCAGGTATGGGTCACTGATGGCACGTCGACGGGCGTTTGTAGACAGTCTCCACCAGTATGGCAACTCCCTGCTCCTCTTTCCTTGCTTCTCTTCTGGTGGTACTAGTACAGTGTGTCAGCGGGCTGTGTATGCCATTGAGGACATGAAAATTCCTATCCAACCAATCTTCACAAACCCTCAGTACTTACAAAATATGGACACATTCTGGAAATCTCAGGGGGTAAAGGGACGTCGGCCTAGCACTGGAGCATATATGATTAGTCTGGCTTTGGAATTATGTGAAACAGTTCATCTTTATGGATTCTGGCCATTTAGTAATGATCCATATAAGCTCTTTCCCCTGACTAACCACTACTATGATAATGTACCCTATAATAGTAGAGTCCATGCAATGCCAGATGAGTTTTACTTCTGGGTGCAACTGCACAACAAGGGCATTCTCAAGCTTCATCTTGAAGACTGTAAATCAAGTCAGGTCTAGTTTATATGATGGAATAAAATAAAAAAAGAGTGATAGTTTAAATCTGGGACTCCCCACCATTTGACCTTAGAACTGAAGAAGCTTCTCGGATGAGAGGTGAAACGTCTTCAAGCAACTTAAAGAAGTCCAGACGCTTTTCTTTGCAAGCTGCTTTGACTACGATGACCTGGATGACTGAGAACCTTCACAGACAAAATAAAAAAGAGTTTATTCAAGTGACCACCACAAAAGCCAAGACATTTGCACTGAAATCCAATATGTGTTTTTGTGATGAAGGCTAAATATTACTTTAACAGTCTTACAATATATCTCTAACTCTCTTTAATGCTGGTATGTTCTAACTGGCTCCTGAATGGTATTATACGGATTAAGATAGGATGCATCTGTGTGACTATTTTTTTAGGATCTCCATTCTAGGGCCCAGCGATATGGCCTAAAATTCATATTCCGGTGTAATTTGAAGCACGTGCGGTAACGATATATATCGCGATATATTCTTTTCTTCTGTAAAACGTATTTTCCACACTATAAGGCACACTTAAAATCCTTTAATTTTCTCAGAAATCGAGAGTGTGCCTTATGTATGAATTCTGGTTGTGCTCACTGACCTCGAACTGATTTTGGCATGCAGAAATCTGTTAAAAAATGTTTTAGTACAATTTTGGTAAGCCGCACTGCTTGATGGATTGTCAGAGCATTACGGCTACCGTAGTGAGGAGCTTCGCGGAGTAATCTGGGTCCAAAACTCGGTCCTTTTCAGGTCCCAAAGTCAAACGAACACTGAGAGTTAAAAACGGTCTAAATTATTTCATCTTTAATAAAATCATCAGCGTTGCTGCTTTACCAGGTGTAACAATTAAGTTTAACATCCAGGCATCAATGAAAACAGAATTTATTAAATTTAACGGAGTTACAAGTTAACAGGAAGTTAGCTCGCTAGTTCCCACCTAAACATGACATACCATGTTCTGACTGAGAGATTTTTGAAACTAATTAAAACGAACAGCTCTGCTACCACTTCCAAAATAAATGAAGACAAAAAACTAAACAGCAGTGGCGTTTGCAGGGTTACTGAAGTTGGACTACCTGGTATGTAATATTGTGCTACGTGATTGCTAGCGACACAGCTATGTTAGCATAACATTAGCTGAGTGAAGCTGGAGGATGAACGCTAACATTTTTTTCCACTCGATAAAAGTTAACGTGATGGATTCTGGTGGTCAGGGACAAATGCAATCGCATAGCAGGATGCTATACACAGGCCAAACTTCAGTCAGGAGAACAACTGAGATTATTCATCCACAATACGAGGTTAGTTATTAATATACTGCAACAACATGGGAACAGAACAGCTGCGAGAGAATTCAACATTAATGAATCAATGTTACGGAAGTGGAGGAAGCGCAGTTTTTGGCTTTCCCCGTATTTCAAAAGTGCTTTGTCTCTTCGCTATGACTGTCGCCCGCCATAATTTGCAGATGACAATGGTTGTAGCCGCTGCAATGCTTTCGACCAAAACAGACCCAGCTTGATGACATCATCAACATGCGCTATCGCGGTAGAGCGGTATAGTCAAAATCTCTATCGTTGGCCAAATTATTATCGTTTCGATCGTATATCGTTTATATCGCCCACCCCTACTAGGGCCCTGTGGTAATCATTAATACCTTATTTCAAATTTAGAAAAAACTCATTTACATAAATTTGGTCTTTATATGAAAAATGTGTCATTCCTGGATGTAAGGCCCATTTTAACATGATTGTATAGAGCATGGTTAATAAGAGCCACACTACAATAAGAGCATGATTAATGATGTGGTGTGTTGCAGATGAATGTAACCCACAAATAGGCTCATTATGATTACATTTTTGCACCTCTGGATGCAAACTGGATGCTAACTTTTCATATTTTAAGAAATTGTGTGTCTCACATTAAACATTAAGAAAACGGCATCAGTTTGTTTTTCATCCACACTCAGTCAGTAGAAGCTGAGTTGAAACTGAAGTGGGCAATTCACTAAAAAGGCCATGTTTCAGATTCTCATTAAAAATCTGATATACATGTTAGTGGTGATGAAGGTTGCAAAGGTAAATTTATACATGCAGAATTACTTCTTTTAATTTGTCTTCCATTTCATGCTGCTAATAGTTCCATGCACTCTTTTTTTTCCAAGTTCAAGATATTATACAACCATTTAGTCATAAGTAGAAGCTAGAACAATCTCATATGCATCCATGTACTTAAAAATTTGGATAGGAAGCTGAGGACATCCCAACATTGTCATTGTTCTGTCAAAAAATAATATTAACTAGTAAACTTAAGTACCTCACTCCAGTTCAAAATAATAAAAGATTGAGAACTCACTGAAAAGAAAAGGGGGCGTATTGAAGCACTTTATGATGATGTCTTTCTTGTTTTTATGACAGGTGATAATAAAAGCTAATAAAGTTATTAAGCACTGTATGAAATAGTAAAACCACTGCATTAATTCAATAATATTTCATGTTCAAATTAATTGTGAATGTGAAGAATCCAACAGAGCCATGAATGTGATAATTTAAACTTAAAGGGAGGGATCAGTGCTTTAGTTCTGGATAATCAGCTGTTTCTTGTCTTATTAAGTTATAGTAAGGTTTATAGCATGTGGTGTTCAATCTGTCTATAGTTTTGTTATGTTCTGAGTTTTGTGGTTTGTGTTGATCTATGATTCATTTTATACGTTGTCCTTCTTAGTAACTCCTCTCTTGGGTATTACAAATTCAGGGGGGTTATAATTTATAAAGGAGAGTATAAAACCTATAGAGTCATAAATGTTGTATTTTTACTAAAAAAATATATCATGAATGCAAAAGAGAAACAAATTTGACCTGACAAAGTATCTTTCATACTGCTTGCTACCATTGTGTATGATTTTGTGTCTGTGTGTGTGTGTGTGTGTGTGTACTATTCAAACATCTTTGTGAGGACTGACAATTGCATGCTACTACTTGTAGGGACCAATTGTTAGTCCTCAAGAATGTAAAGGCATTTTTGTCTGTCAAAATGTTGTTTTTAAGCTAGGGTTACAATTAGGTTGTGGTTAGGTTTGGGGTAAGTGTTAGGGTTATGTATTTATTTCACATTTTTAGGGTAAAGGGCTAGGAAAGGATTAGGTTAATTCAATATGCTCACTAAGGAGTGAAAATAAGTGTGCATCTGTGTGTGTAAGTTTTTAAAATCCATGATCAGCATCTAATCAACTTGGCTCCTTCATTACTGCCTAAATCAGTAATTCTTAAAGTGTGTGGCGTTCTGACAGATGGGGCTCAAGTTACCTGTCAGAAAAGTCATGCAGAACTAATGTTTAATATTGGAATCACAAACAAATAAACATATAAATTCTCTCATAAATCCTCTTGGTTTCACTGTGAATGTGGTAGGAGATGAGGAGAGAGTCATGCCTAATTTATTTTTGAAAACTCTGGCTGACAGTATGAGGCCAAAGAAATTGAGAAGAAACTTAGAGACATTACACCCCAGTGACATGCAGAAGCCATTTGAATTCTTTCAAAGAAAAATTGGAGAATACTGTCAGCAGAAAAAAACATTTTGTAAAATCTGCATGAGTAAACAGTAAAGCATTAATGGCATCATACAAAGACGCATACAGAATTGCTTTGAGCAAGAAACCACACAATAGCTGAGGAGCTCATACTCCCTGCAGCTTGTCCACTATTCTCGATTAGACAAGTGCTGCAAAATTTCAGGCTTTACCTCTCTCCGGTGACACAGTTGCAAGGTGAATGTGTGAACATGACCTTAAATGGGAGAACTGTGTAAGCAATTGCACAAATGGTGCACAAACGTTGGCAGAGACAAAGAAGGGGTTGCAGGCACTTACCAAGAGAGTCTCACCAAATGTGTAATGGATGCATTGCCTCCTACACAGAGAAGCGGCCACATTGAGGCAGATTAACCCCGATGTTGTTGCCGTGGTGAATTTTATTAAAACCGCTTAAAGTGTGACTGTTTACCACACTTTGGGATCATAACTTATAGCTGTTTTATTTCACAGCGTTGAGCTCAGAGAAGAAATTTGAATGTTGTGACAGGAGGAAGGCATGCATGAAGTTGAAAGCAAGTTTAATGATGAAGACTTTCTGATGGACGTGGCCCATCTAAGTGTAATAGATCAAGAAACTGACATCATAGCCCATTGTTTCCTTCAGTGGTGCTATATAGTCATTGTGCAAATGTACTGTTTATAAGGTTGGGGAAACCTGCAGCTGAGACTGAAGAAGTCACTTGGATTAGTAACAAAACATTTCCCCCACTGAAAACACTACGCCCAGTAGTGATGGTAAATTCGATTCTTTTTACTACATTGAGTTTAAATGAGTCACCCACCAAAGTGAATCAGGTTTTTTGAGTCCTTTGAGTCACTGAGTCAGTTGACCAGAGAGTGCAAAACATTTACATTTTCACTCAAACTTAAATTGTTTCTCTTTTCATGCATATTCTACTGCTGAGTGATTGAAAAAGAAAAACAACTATTTTTATAGAGCAAAAAGGAGCAAAAAAAAAGGATTTATATATTTATATATAAATATATATTTATTTATATATATTTATATATTTATATATATATATATATATATAAATATATATAAATAAATATATAAATATATATTTATTTATATATATTTATATATTTATATATATATATATATATATATATATATATATATATATATATATATATACACAGAGCTATTTAAAATTATGTTTCTTACTGTCACTGTTGATATTGATTATATATAGCCATATAGGAATGCTAAATGGGGATTCTAAATATCAACTTACTCTGGACCGCTTCTTCAAGTTCAAATAAGGTTAATTCTTTAATCATTAAAACTATACTTAAAACTTCAATTGCTTTTGTTTGCAGTGAGAGCATTTAGGGAATTCTATTGGTATCTAGCGATGGTTAATATCACACTCTAGCTTGTAACCAAATATCATGTCACATTTGAGCTCTGATTTTTACACTGACTCACTGATTTTTAAACACCATCATCATCTTAAATTGAAACTGATCTCTGGCACCACTGATGTGACTGTGACTGAACTATGACTGTAAACACAAAAGCTGTTCTGCAACTGTTCAACATCAACAACAGCAATACTGTAGACTTCAATACAATACTGCAGACTAACTAAATGTCCCCTTGTGGGGACAGTTAAAGGACTATTCTATTCTATTCTATTTGTAAAGGCTGCAAGTAAGAGCAAACATTGCCATGACTTGTTCATTAAGAAATTAAAATTTTTATGTCAAGATTAAGTCATGTAAGCCCCCTGCAGGAAGGAGTAGGTCTAAGGAGCTTGGAAAGAAAAGTGTCAGAACTTCTTTATTTTTCTTGAAGACATCAACATGGTCAACATGACCCCCCTTGGGGGACACTGCCACCACATCCACCATTTGCTCTTTAAACTGAAGAAGCTTCTCGGGTGAGAGGTGAAACGTCTTAAAGAAAATTTTTAAAAATCCAGACGCTTTTCTTTTCAAGCTCCTTAGATGATGACCTGGATGACTGAGAACTTTCACAGACACCCAGTGCAGGAAGGTTACTAAATGTACTGGAATGCTTGTGCATTACAGGGAAGTCATTGATGAAGTGAAAAAGCTCAATCAAACGTGGGAAAAGCATGAGGAGAATTACCACAGATTCAGGTAAGACCTAACATCCTGATATTATTGATTGATCGTTGAGTTTTATTTTTATGTGAATTTCTGGTTAATAATAAATAAATAAATAAAAACTGCCTGAGTCTAGTATGTGAGTACAAGCATGGAAGACGGCAGACTACAGGAAACAGCTGCTATTTATCCTCAAATGCAGATGAGGCAGGATTACTCCTAAAGGTCTTTAAGAAGAACGTTTATTTGAAAGAAATCTAGTTTAATAAATACAGTTAAGAAGTCAGGTTCATAAATAGATTAAAACAGCAGTAAAAACAATATAAAACTGTAATCAGAGTTCACAATATTATTCATGTGTATAGTAAAATGTATTTTTGTGATTTAAGCAGTTTATAAAAGTGGTGCATATGAATATGAAACTGTATAAGTTACTTGTAAAAAGTAATGTTTTCAACACTAGAAGAAGTAGTGTCAGTGGTGAAGAGGCAGCGTACGACCCGCGCGCCGAAAGAAGTGATTAATCATACATTTTTCTGTCTTTACAGTTTTCTGTAAAAATAAATATGTTGCACGGGAGATGTGTTGGCCCATCATTTCAGCGGTGTAACACTACCACAGTCATGGATTCAGGAAGCATGGTTGAATCCTGTTTTAGTGAGGTCTACTTTCTATCTATTATTCCTTAGAGCAGTGTTTGTTGCTTTTTCTCATATTACATTGGCTGTGTTGAATGATTATAGCTTATATTTGATAGAGGATATTTTTGTTTCAGAATTGTTGTCTCAGTTCCTTAAATAAGCTTCAAATGGCGAGGCTACTTAAGAACTATCTCGTTATTCTATCCTAATGCCAAAAAATATCTCACTAAAAATCAATAGAATGGAATAGAATAGAATAGAATAAACCTTTATTATCCCATGGATGAGAAATTGTGGTGTTCCACAGCTCTTATAACAAGGGGAATATAAAATATAAAAGGAAGACACAAAGTTTGTATATACAAGTAACAATGTACAGAAATTTGTATGGAAATATGTATAAAATGTGCAGGGCTATGTATAAAATGTACAGCGAAAAAACAAGCTGGTGAGTAAGATGACCAAAGGATGGTAAACTGCGTTATAGAGTCTGACAACTGCTGGTAAGAATGACCTGCGGTGGCGCTCCTTCCTACACTGTGGGTGTCAAAGATTACTGCTGAACGAGCTGCTCAGTGCTCGTACAGTCTCATGCAGGGGGTGAGCTTTTCGGTTGGAAGGCCACACTCTAAGTTATGAACTTATTCCATAACAGTAAATAATGAATAACAGACTTTGTTGGTCTCCCACAAAGCCTGCAACCCTCTGCTACATTCCAGCAGTCAGAACTTGGATTCTAAATACCATGCCCCCAGTTATGCACTTCTGCTAAAGGAAGAAATCCAGTAGCAAATTGTGGACATGACAAACCTTAATAGGAAACACTCAGTGTTAGGTGGACACAGAGGAACTGTGGGCTTATGTAGGGATGCTCTTTTTGGACAATGTTTACATCTCAAAAAAAGTAATCAATTCAAATCTGCAGGGTGCTGCTGCAAACCCCTCTCATCAGAATTGGGCACTATGACTTTTGTATGGCCAGAAAGAGAAGCAGCACCACTTGGGAAGCTTACATGTAAACACCACAGTCTGTAAATTTGCACCCCATGCTCCACTTTAGCTGGACTCCCTCTTTCTGTACTGCCTTTTGTTAGAAAATGGCATTTTTTTTTCATTCATTTATCCATCCATCTTCTTCCGCTTTATCTGGGGCCAGGTCGCAGTGGCAGCAGCCTAAGCAGAGAAGCCCAGACCTCCGTCTCCCCAGCCACCTCCTCTAGCTTATCCGGGGGAACACCAACGCGTTCCCAGGCCAGCCGAGAGATATAATCTCTCCAGCGTGTCCTGGGTCTGCGCCGGGGCCTCCTCCCGGTGGGACATGCCCGGAACACCTCACCCAGGAGGCGCACAGGAGACATCCTTGTCAGATGCCCAAACCACCAAAGCTGGCTCCTTTCGATGTGGAGGAGCAGCGGCTCTACTCTGAGCCCCTCCTGGATGACCGAACTTCTCACCCTATCTCTAAGGGAGAGGAAGCTCATTTCCGCCGCTTGTATCCGCAATCTCATTCTTTCAGTCACTACCCACAGCTCGTGGCCACAGGTGAGGGTAGGGACGTAGATCGACCGGTGAATTGAGAGCTTTGCTTTTACACTCAGCTCTCTCTTCACCAGCACCAATCCGTCTGTTGATCTCCAGCTCCCTTCTCCCATCACTCGTGAACAAGACCCCGAGATACTTGAACTCCTCCACTTGGGGCAGGAACTCATCCCCGACCCAGGGTGAGCACTCCACCCTTTTCTGGCTGAGAACTATGGCTTCAGATTTGGAGGTGCTGATCCTCATTCCTGCTGCTTCACACTCAGCTGCGAACTGTTCCAGTGCGAGCTGGAGGCCATCACCTGATGAAGCCAACAAAACCACATCATCCGCGAAAAAGAAGAGATGAGATTCTGAGGCCACCGAAGTGAAAGCCCTCCGCCACTTCGCTGCGCCTAGAAATCCTGTCCATAAAAATCACAGAATCTGTGACAAATGGCAGCCCTGGCGGAGCCCATCACCCACCGGGAATGAGTCCGACTTATTGCCGGCAATGCGAACCAAGCTCTTGCAACGGTTGTATAGGGATCGAATGGCCCGTAGCAATGGGCCAGACACCCCATACTCCCGTAGCACCTCCCACAGGACACCCCGAGGGACATGGTCGAATGCCTTCTCCAAGTCCACAAAAGACATGCAGACTGGTTGGGCAAACTCCCATAAGATAAGATAAGATAACCTTTATTAATCCCACACGTGGGGAATTTGTTTTGTCACAGCAGGAAGTGGACAGTGCAAAAGTTATATAGCAAATATTAGAATACAATAAGAATAAAATACTGTACACAACTGTACCGAATAGAATAAAATAAAATACTATATACAGTAGAATAAACAGAATAAAATATACAATATGATAAAAATAGAATACAAATGCTTTATACAACTGAGTAAAAATACAACTTTGTCAGAAAAAGAGTATTGCACTTAGTGTTATTTCACATGTGTGGATGTGTGTGTTTGATCAGTTGGAGTCTTTGTTGTGGAGTCTGACAGCAGTGGGGAGGAAAGACCTGTGAAATCTCTCCGTCCCACACCGTGGGTGCCGCAGCCTGCCACTGAAGGAGCTGCTCAGTGCTGTCAGAGTCTCCTGCATGGGGTGGGAGATGTTGTCCATCAGGGAAAACAGCTTAGCCACCATTCTCCTGTCACTCACCACCTCCACTGGGTCCAGAGGGCATCCTAGACCAGAGCTGGCCCTGCAGATCAGCCTGTTCAGTCTCTTCCTGTCCCCGGCAGAGATGTTGCCAGCCCAGCATACCACACCGTAAAAGATAGCTGTGGCCACAACAGATGCCACACATGCAACCTCCAGTATCCTTGAGAGGATAAAGAGCTGGTCCCACCCCGGTCTGCCAGTCCAGAGGTACTGCCCCTGATCTCCACGCAAAGGCGTGTCAGCCAGGATAGCCCTACAACGCCCAGAGCCTTCAGGAACTCGGGCTTGACCACATCCACACCAGGGGCTCTGCCACCAAGGAGTTGTTTAACTTCAATTTTTTCAATTCAATTCAATTTTATTTATATAGCGCCAAATCACAACAAATGTCGCCTCAAGGCGCTTCATAGATACAGAGAAAAGCATGTATGTAACTGCCTCATTGACCTCGCCCCCGGAAATTGGCAGGTCATCCACATCATCCCCAGACTCTGCTTCCTCCTTGGAAGACATGTCAGTGGGATTAAGGAGGTCTTCAAAGTATTCCTTCCACCGCCCAACAATTTTCTCAATCGAAGTCAGCAGCGCTCCGCCAGCACTATACACAGTGCAGGTAGAGCACCGCTTTCCCCTCCTGAGACGCCTGACGGTTTGCCAGAATCTCTTCGAGGCAGTCTGAAAGTCTTTTTCCATGGCCTCTCCGAACACCTCCCACACCGGAGTTTTTGCTTCAGCCACTGCCCGAGCCGCATTCCACTTGGCCTGTCCATACCTGTCAGCTGCCTCTGAAGTCCCACAGGCTAACCAAGCCCGATAGGACTCCTTCTTCAGCCTGGTGGCTCCCTTCACCTCTGGTGTCCACCATTTGGTTTGGGAGTTACCACCACGACAGGCACCAACCATCTTGCGGCCGCAGGTCAATGCAGCAGCTTTGGCAATGGAGATGCTGAACATGGTCCATTCGGACTCAATGTCCCTAGTGTCCCTCAGAATGCTGTTGAAGCTCTGCCGGAGGTGTGCGTTGAAGATCTCACGGACTGGGCCTCTGCTAGGCGTTCCCAGCACACCCTCACTACTCGTTTAGGTGCACCGGGTCTGTCCAGTGTTCTCCCTGCCACCTTATCCAACTCACCACCAGGTGGTAATCAGTTGACAGCTCAGCCCCTCTCTTTACCCGAGTGTCCAGAACATATGGTCGCAGGTCTGGTGATAAGATTACAAAATTGATCATCGACCTGTGGCCTAGACCATCCTGGTGCCACGTGCCCTTATGGACACTCTTATGTTCGAACAAGGTGTTTGTTATTGCCAAACTGTGATTTGCACAGAAGTCCAATAACAAAACACCGCTCGGGTTCAGATCAAGGAGGCCGTTCCTCCCAATCACGCCCCTTCAGGTCTCGATGTCGTTACCCACGTGAGCATTGAAGTCTTCCAGTAGGACAACTGTCTCATGGTGGAGCATCTTCCAGCACCCCACCCAGGGACTCTAAGAAGGCTGAACTGCCACTTGGTGCATAAGCACAGATGACAGTCAGGATCCGTTCCTTGACCCGAAGGCGGAAGGAACACACCCTCTCATCCACCGGAAAGAACCCCAACGTACAGGCAGCAAGACGAGGGGATATTAGAATACCCACCCCAGCCCGCCGCCTCTCACCAGGGGCAACTCCAGACTGAGACAGAGTTTATCCCCTCTCCAGAAGACTGGTTCCAGAGCCCAAGCCATGCATAGAGGTATGCCCGACTATATCTAGCCGGTACCTCTAAACCTCACGCACTAACTCAGGCTCCTTCCCCACCAGAGAGGTGACATTCCATGTCCCAATTGCCAGTCTTGGTAGCCGGGGATCAATCCGCCAGGGCCTTCGCTCCTGGCCGCCGCCTGGGACACAATGCACCCAAACCCCACGGCACCTCCTGCAGGTGGTGGGCTTGTGGGAGGATGGGCCCATGTCCCCTTTTCGAGCTGTGCCCGGCAACAGAAGCTCGCTCTTGATTACCCTCCCCGGGCCTGGCTCCAGGGCGGGGCCCCAGTAACCCTATCCTGGGCAGGGTAAACTGTTCCCTCGATGTTTTACTCATAAGGGTCTTCTGAATCGCTTTTTGTCTGGTCCCTCACCCAGGACCAATTTGCCATGGGAGACCCTACCAGGAGGCAAAAGCCCCTGCAATCCCTGGACACACAAACCCCTCCACCATGATTCACGGAGAGGTTTTTTTTGTTTTTTGTTTTTTTTTTCATTCGGACCAAGTATGTCAAGTATGACATTTTGTAAAAATGTCACACTTTAAAAATTCCAATGGTTCTTTAAAGTATCAACTCTTTGCTTTTTTCCCCAGTGATAGCAGGGTCATTTTGGTAATTACAAGCAGAGCACTGCATCCAATTCTTGGCAAATAACACAGAAAATACTGAAAACAAAACAATTAAAAGCAATAAAAAGAACCCAAATGCCCAATAAAATGTCTGCTTTCTGTAGAGCACCATCACACTCACTCACTCTCTTTTCTTTCAACAATCATTCATCTTCTTTGGGCTGCTGCTGTGTGGGATTACTGTAACGACCCTGATGTCACTGAAAAATTCAGGAACAGTTGGAGTTCTTTCAATTCAACAAATGGTTCAGGAGTTAGGGGAGTTACAGATATTGAAAAAAAATGGCAAAAAAAACTGTCATCTGACACTAGCAACATTTTAGACTTTAGAAAGGTAGCACAAGATCTGGTTTAACCCTTTAAAACCGGTCAGAGCGGGCACGCTCCGTTTTGCGCAACTACTTTTAAATCCCGGTAGCACTGCAACCACGTAAGCTAGCGCAATAATTTTTTTTGCATATGAAACCTGAGGAGTTGTACTTACGTCTTATGACATCAGCTTGTCCTAGGTCACAGTTTCCTTCCACATATAGCTTTGCAAAAACTGCATAAAAAGCACTTGCAGCAACAAAAACATAATATTCCAGAAACACGCTTTGCCGATCCGATCAGCTGTTCATAACACTTCCTACGTCCATCAGCGTGAACTATCGCATGTCCGCCATGACCTGCCCGAAACCGGAAGTGACGTCATTTTCACAGTTTTCTACCATCCGGGCCTCATGAGCCTATACTGGTGTTTTTAAAAGTTATGTTTGACTTTATGACTTTCTGTGTCGTTTCTGGGATGCTTAGGACTCATATTGCACTGCTGGAAATACTGGAAATAGTTTATTTTGATGTATATGCTGCTTTTTTGCAAATATGCACTATAATATTTATTTTCGTTTTTCCTGCAGTGTATAAAAATTGGTGTATTTCAAAAATAAAACTATGAAGGCACTCAAAATAAATTTCCTGTGGTGGGAAACTATTTTGTGCAACTTTTTTGTATTTACAGTTTTGAGGGATAAGCCTCTTAAATTTCTCTAACTAGAAATATATGTTAAAAAAACAAAAACGATTTTCAATTTTTTTGTAGTTTATTGCACTTTTTTGCAATTTATGTAATTACTATGCACTTAATGCAGACATATTATTAAAATTTAGGCTGTAATGGTTGTATTGATGTATAGCAACTTGAAATGCTCCCAAAAATGGCTCTACAACATGTAAACTACTTTGTCTGAGGCTTTATCTACTCCTCGTCACCTAAAGGAGCCAACCGAGGTGTTCTGGGCATGTCCCACCAGGTGGAGGGCACACCCAGTGTGGGATTAAATAAAGTCGCAAGCAGATTCTCTTCGTTTCTGGTGTTTTGCTAAGCACAGAATGTTTTTCGTACCTTTTCTGCAAGACAGGTTTTCTTTTGTGTGTGTTTTGTTAGTAATGGAAGTGTTTTTAAAGCAACTGTCATCTAAAGGATCTATTGTTCTGTCTGTGTCCCTGTTTTCAGAGGTAAATTCCACATGATGCTTTAAGGCCACCCCCACCATGTACACTCCATCTTATAGCTGAATTCTGCAGCTCTCCAGCTTCAAAAACCAGATTGTCTAGGAATCCTGTTAGTTGATGGGAAAACCTTCAGTAAGCTTTGGAATACAAGCGGTGTGGCCTTGAGTTGTATTTGCATGACAAAAGCATATACAGTAAGGTGGGCCATCTTGTTACACTACATACATGTGGAACAGCCAGGTGCTGTCATGAGGAATGTACCTCTGGGTGACCGGGGCACAAACAGATCCATCGCTCTTTCTCAGGATAGTCGGTCTCTACAGACATTAAAAAAGCTGACAGCTATGAAAACACCTTCAGAATTAATGAATGTTCAACACACACACACACACAGTGAGACACAGAATTTGGCACATCTGTATTACATTTTCATCCAGTAATGGCACAAACTCTCTAATAAACTGAAGGTTTAATGCTCACATTTACATAAAATGTTCACAGAACATTTAAAAGATGGATTTTTGGCTTTTTGCAATACCATTTATTTTTGCTTATGTACTTCAGACTTTTCTTTTGTTGTTGTCCTCATCCATCTCTAAGGAAACGTATCTCCTTTTATCAAGAAACGTGGGCAAGCATGCAGAACTCAGCTACCTGTCAGTGGATCACCAGCTTCCTGACAGACAGAAAGCAGCAAGTGAGGCTGGGGGAGATCACCTCTGAAACTCGGTCCCTCAGTATTGGTGCCCCTCAAGGATGTGTCCTCTCACCACTACTGTTCTCCCTCTACACTAACGACTGCACCTCCAAGAACTCGGCTGTTAAACTCCTAAAGTTTGCAGACGACACCACCGTCATTGGCCTCATTCAGGATGGTGATGAGTCTGCATACCGGCAGGAAGTTGAGCGGCTGGTACTCTGGTGCAGTCAGCACAATCTGGAGCTGAACACTCTTAAAACTGTAGAGATGACAGTGGACTTTAGGAGACATCCCTCAACTCTGGACACAGACTTTTTGATCTGCTGCCCTCTGGCAGACGGTACAGAAGCCTGCAGACCAGGACCACCCGACATAGGAACAGTTTCTTTCCCCTCGCCATCTCCCTCCTAAACAGTTGACCTGTCACACTGCTCCCACTGCCAGACTGCAACTGCACCTTATGTACATTCTGTAGTATTTATTCCACCTCATTTCATTTCTGTATTTTATGTTTATAAGTTTAGATTAGTTATTTATAGTTGGTTTACACAGCTTTGTGTATGTATGTGTATGCATGTGTAACGTATATATAAACACGTGTGTGTGTGCGTGTGTGTTTATGTGTGCGTGTGATTTACATGGCTGTGCTTGAGAGCCTCTACTGGAACCAAATTCCTCGTATGTGTCTCCACATATACTTGGCCAATAAACACGATTCTGATTCTGATTCTGAATTAATAAAGTATACACTAATATTAATTACAGACATCATTAAGATCAGCACTAACCAGAGTGCATCTTGCACATGCACTTCTTTTGTGGGTGCACTTCTATGCACATGTTAGTGATGTTTTTCTGCAACACACAATCTATCCTCATGATCCATGAAGCCAATGTGAACTTTGAAAGGTTGTCTGAGGATGAAGTTGTTTATTAAAGCAGCAGTTAAAACCTTGCTGGTCAGTGATTTCTGTTTATCTCAGTCGCTGGAGGTCAGAGACTGACCTGCTCCCTTTTTTATTCATAAATCAAACACAAATCAATGAAAGAAAGGATCAAAAGGATTAAGATTAAAGGTACAAATTTACCTTCACTTTACTGTGCATTCAAATATATTGAAAAAGAGACCTAATAGGATCCAGAAAAGAACTAAAAATCAAATGAACGTGGTGAAAGAAGAATGAAAAGAAGCAGAAAATCACTTAGGACAATAACCAAAGAAGTATTGTGTTATTTAAAGGGCCATTTCATGAAAAATCATTGAAAACCACCAACCTGATCCCCCAGAATCAGTTTATGTTTTTTTATTTTTTTATTTTTTCATGCAACACCTTTATTATTTTCATTGAAGGCATCTAGAATTTACCTTTGTAACCTTTGCGATGTTGTGCTTTCCTTTCCAGCATTTTTATTCCTGTATAAGTTATTTATTGATAGGAGATATTATATCCTAGCTGGTATTTCAACAAAAAATTATATGTGTAGTATTTAATTCTTAACATTGTCCCTTTTTTAACCTCCCCGGCACCTTTTTATTCCCTTCTATTGAGAGACCGGAGAAATTCTTGAATTTACTGAAATTGCCCAGAGGGTTGGGTTGGACCCTTTGATGGGATGGTTGTAGCCCCACAACTCTCCCTTATTCAAGAGAAAAAGGCAATGAGCTGCTGTGAATGGAAAAACTGGTTCTCACACGCTGACACTTTGAGGTTAAAGAACAAACCTGAATCTAGTCAAGTTTTAATACCATCATCCGTTGGACATTTCTAATAATCTGTGTGTGGGCTACATAAGCAGAAATGTGTGCTGTGACATCTGCGTCTCTCTGCTGGACTTTGCTCTGTCTGCATCCTGTTCGTCCCTGCAGGTGGGACTGAATTTGCTTTAAATGCATTGAGTGTGTGTGTGACCAGAGGTGGATCAGATCAGAGGTGATCATAATTTTCAGATTAACATCTTGCTGTTAATCTGAAAATTAAAACAAATCATTCAATAACTGCACTGTGAGCTTTCTGTGCTTCTTGTCTGAGCAGTTATACATAGCGATGGATATACAATCATCACACCATGCTCACTCTCATCAGACATAAGGTGTTGTTTCCACATTATCAATAAGGACACATTTATTAATCAGACAAAATCATATCTGAAAAGTCATCAATTTATCAAAATCAAGGTGTTATTCTCAGTGTTTCTCTCTATCATCTCTCTTTTGTCTGTAATATGTCTTTATTTCATCAGGTTTTTGCTGAGAGGAAGTAAAATTGTGTTTCAACCATGAATTAATGTTCTGTATGTGACAGTATTAAAATGAATGAATTCAAATGTTTTAGCTTCTATTTGGAATCATGAGAGTGTTTCACAGTGTGAAGATTTAATCACCACAAAAATAACATGTGTTTAAATGAAGAAATTAAACCTTAACTCTGATGGAAACACCTGAAAGTCAACATATAAAGGATGCTAAGAGGCGTGTCTTACTGGGCTTAAGCCCGGGTTGTTTTTCCAGAAGCCCGGGGTCTTTTGGAGTGTAATTTGTTTCATAGGTAGATGCCTGGCTGACAACTGTATAAACCAAAAACTACACACAATATTCAAAGCAAATAGCGCACACAGTGGGAATTTACCACTGTGCGTAAATTCCCCCTATTTTTGGTATGATCCAAGCTCAGACACTGGGCATGTGAGCGAGGGGGGAGAAGCTGCTGCCTGCGAGAAGCGCAGACAGAGGAGAGCTTAAGTTTAACCAGATACCAAAGCAAATCATTCGTACTGTACAAATAATGTAAATATGACGGTGTATCACGAAAGATTGATATCAAACTGATCACTTGACCCATATTACGTTACTTGCTCTTCGAGTGAATCAACAAATGGCGAAATGAAAAGCTGAACAACAACAATGCTGTTTGGTTTCTTTAGAGAGTCTTAGCTTACATGTGTATTTATTTTATATTTTCAGTTGTTTCCCTCCACGGCTAAATAAAGCACGAAATCAGTTTCAGTGATGTACTGATGTACATTGACATTAGAGAGTTCTTTCAAAGAGAAAAACTCAGGTAAATGTTATTTTATATATTATGCTTTGTATGTTGTTCAGTATATTTCTGTGCAAAATAAGAGAATTTTCAATTCAATTCACTATATTCATAGTTGAAACCACATAGTTACATACACTTTATTTCTTTAAAGGAGTTAAGTTGAACATCAACTTAGATTAAACTTTTTTGTTTTAGATTAATATTGAAATAACTTTTGAATTAGTTAAATGTCAGAACAAAGAGAGAGAGAGCAGTCTATTTTTTATCACTTTCATCAAATTGAGGAGTACATGTACACTAAGTTTATTATGTCTTTAATTAATAAGAAAACTGCAGACGATTCCATCCTGAGCATAAAAAGCTTCTGGTTAGTAAAGTCAATTTGAGTAAATTGGTGGCTAGGGCTGCCACGATTCGTCAACTAGTTACGATTATGTCGACATTAAAATCGTCGATGACTAATTTAATAGTCGACGCGTCGTTTGAAGCTTTGTAAGATCCTGAAAGACGCAGGAATTAGTAGTAGGATTTAAGAGTGTAGTAATGGACTGAAACAGAAGATGACAGCACTGCATCTACAAGGATCCCAGCTACAGACAGTTTCTCTCTTTACTCTTAAATTTAACAAATATGATTTTTATATTTATCAATCAAAAAAATAAACATTTAGTCTGATTTGATGTTTCACAATTAAAAAAGTGTTTTTATCTGAAGAGTATGTAAATATCTGGTTTCAACTGTATATTTGATGATGTTGGTGTTTGGTTTGATTGTCAGCACAAAGAAGGAGAGCAAGGAACAGAGATGGAACAAGAGCAGGTGAGACACACATGTTCGTCAAATGGTTGTTTACCAAAACTCATCAGAACATGTATCTTTTTAGGTTTGTTATTTTTCAAATTCTATATTTATTAAGTTATGCAGGCTTGTTTGCACAACAAGGCTAAATAATGATATAAACCTTTCTGAATCTTAATAGTACACTTTGGTAGAATTAAAAAATAAGTGTAGTGCAGGTCGGATGATCTGATATCGTCGTGTTGGTGTTGTTCCCAGATCATCATGAAAATCTTGTTCCAGGTTCAACATTGCAAGTGACCAATCACATTATTGTGACGTTATTCTTTTGCGCACCAACCCATTCGTGCATTTATGAAATTCCAATGTTGCAAGGACAATATCAATTCTGCTTAGCATTTATTAAAGGGTTAGGGTCAGGGTTAGGGTCAGGGTTAGGGTCCGTTGATCGGCGGACAAAGGCGGTTTCTCGCAGCTTAAGTACAGTTTTTTGTTTTACGCCGGTTTTTCCCGAAGTCGCAAAAGTATGACATCACAACATTCTGATTGGTCACTTGCAATGTTGATCCTGGAACAACCTTTAGTATGATGATCTGGGAACAACACCAACACGAGGATATCAGATTGTGTAGTGCAGGTCTATGATGATTTTCAGTGTCTTGGTTAAGTGCTAAAGTAGTCCTGTTTTAATTCCCGATCAGTTCTGGGTCTGGTTGAATTGGAGTGTAGTCACCGTGTCTTGATACTGTGTTTACCCTTTAGGGCTAAACCCCGGGTGTATAAAATGTCTGGCTCCACCCCTGCTTTGAGACACACTTATTTCACACAGATATAGTCCAACACTGTTGCTTAGTAAAGTTTTCTAGCTTGTTCCTATTTTAATGATTAATAATGACAGTAAAACAACAAATCACAGAAAAAAAGGAAGCTCTGACCGAGTGAAAGAAGAATAAATCCTCATCAACTTTCTCACATCTGCGTTGAATTTTGATTTAAAAGAACGGTGGTTGGTTTACATTGTTATATGCATAGATTTATCCAGAAGTCCCAAATACAACACCACGTTATTATTATTATTATTTTTTAATTACAAGACAATAAAAATACTTTCACATTAATTAAAATGTTTTTAAATTAGTAGCTGTGAACTTGACCTTTCAGTGTAAGATGGCTGCAACAAGCACAAAGCGGCGTGCAGGTGAGAGAGATCTGCTGGTAGGCGATTAACTTGTTCCATTTTGTTTTACAGCACAGTGTTCAGTTCACTTTGTTTCAACTGTTTATCCATCCAAGCACGGCAATTCTTTGGAAGGAGAAATGAAAACATTATTCTTTTCTTTTTATGCATGGTTTTGGAGTAATGGTTATTAGTAATTGGGTTAATAGTTTAGTTTTACTTTTTTTTAACTTTTTTTTTTTGCTATTTGTGCATGAATTAGGTAACATTATAATAAAACACAGACTAAGTTTTCTTGGCTATGCAGAGATAATTGTATATTTATGTATGAAGAAAGGCCAATTTAACTGTGGGCGTGCCTTAAACCTATAAATGCATGAATGTGCTTAAATTTTTTAAATTTCCAAATTCAGACAAAATTGAGGTTGCAGTATTTGTCCCTAAAAATCCCAGAAATATGGTGTCCAACCAGATATTTACAGAGCTGAATGGGGTATACCATCCATCTTTTTCTCCCAGCAGTGGCCCCGAGATGTCCTGGGAGGCTCACAGGCCAGATGAAATGATGACATCCCTTCAATTTGTAACATTTTAACGGTTTTAATTTCTGAAACAAAGGCTTAGCATATTGTAAAAATGCCAAAACAATGCACTGTTAATCTGGTGGAAACACTTGTAAGCACCAAGTATTAGCAGTAGATGGCAGCAGTCTTTAAATATGATTTCTGTCCCTTTAAACAAATGAAATATGCTTTGTAACACTGCCACATCCTTATTGAACAGCAAACTGCACAGACAAGTTCAGCATGAACATTTACATTATTTGATTACTTCTGTTTTCCAATTATAAAGTATTTCAATCCAAACATTCACTTCTCTAATTCAGCTGTTTAACATTTCTTTACATTCGAAGCAGTTGTTTCAAGGTCAGAAAAAATCAAATACAACAACTTTCAAATTCAGAGTACACACATTAAATTCCACAAAGACCACATTAAAGACCACTGACTTGCTGATAAATGAAACTGTTATAACACTCTTCAGTGTCTGAGGTGATTCCCTTGGAGATCTTTGATCTCTGCCAGAAATCAAAGGGTCTTAAACTCAAGTATAATTGACACAACTTTGTGTACACTCAGACTCAGGCTGTAATATACTGTGTTTATCTCGTCACTTGGTTTGGCACATGTAATTATACTGCAACGTGAGGGTCAGTTTGTGTGGTTTAAACAAGTTTGATCTTATAAAGAGTTGCTGAACCAGAAGATAAAACAAACACATTCTCTGTTTGTGATACTGTAATGTACAGGATACGTAATCACAATACTCAGAATCTGTTAATGACTTCATCAGTATACACAAGTATCTGTCATCTTCACTGTGATGTTTCCACATTTGTTTTGTTCTTCAAGAAAGAAAAAAATAATTCTGGCCGAATTTTATAATAATGCCATTCAGATAATCTTGCAGTGCTGAATGACAAAACTGAGAAGTGAAAACAGCAGGAGACTCACATTTCAAACATTCTGCAGTTCAACTGGAAGCTGGTATGAACCATCATTCTGTTGTTTACATTTTCTGTAGATCAAAAAACCACCACCAACAACAACAAGAAGCACAGCACAAACAGACAGACCAGATGTCAGTCCAACAGACCCATCCTTCTTCCCTCCATCCTTCTTCCCTCCAGCCTTCTTCCCTCCAGCCTTCTTCCCTCCATCCTTCTTCCCTCCATCCTTCTTCCCTCCATCCTTCTTCCCTCCATCCTCTGTGTCTCCTCCTGTCTGACCTGCATGCGAGAAACAGGTGTGAGGTGTCAGCTGTCAGGTCAACCCAGCATCCTTCCACGGCGTGTAACAGACACACTGATCCACCATGTCCATCTCATGGATTTGCCTCTCCAAAGTGTGAAATGTACATGGATGCAGAACCAGCAGAGGGAGATATATTATTTCAAGCCAAAATGAAAACAGAAACAGACATTATTAAAACATTTACCTGCATGTATAAATTAGTTGCCTACCTTCATCATTTGTGGCAAAGAAGGAGCCTGGAATGTACTTCATATCTTCCTCTGTCACTAGTGACTTATTGGCTTTAAATATATTATCTCCCCCTTCCAGTACTACAGCTAGTGCATCCGTGTCAGTTTTATGCAAAGTGTGAAATGGATCCAGTGGAGCGACATATCTATTAAATGCTTTGCTGTGATATTGGGTTTGTCAGGTAGGTGATGAGTGAAGAACAGAACAGAATCCATTTCCTCTTCAAACTGCTGTCAGACATTATCTACTGCACTCTGATCACATCACTCAGACCAGCTGCTTTCTACAAAGTCTCATCAACAACATCTTTACAAACAAACATCAACAACCAGGAAGCAGCTTCACCTCTGATCACACACACACTCAACTCTACTCACTCACCTGGAGGATCAACAACACTCAGGGTGATGATGTTGAGCTCCCATGAGTGTATTTCTCCCATTAAGACTCGACACTCGTATGTTCCATTATCAGCATTTGTCACATTCTTCAGGATCAAAGACACGTCTCCATCCTTCATCTGTCCGTCCTGCAGATCCACCCAGTTCTTAAAAGATGGATGCTGGTCGTCTGGAGCAAACTGCCCATCCCGGTAAACAACAACATGCTGTGTCCCCAGATCAGCTATGGTCCACTCAAGAATTATGAAGTTGTTGCTTGAAGCTCGACATGGCAGAGTGACGTTCTGTCCAGACTCGGCTGTGATGATTTTTGGGTCTGAAAGAGAAGCTAAACGAACAGCGAGGTTAAAGGAATCAAATACACAATGCAGCTTTGCATTAGTAATGGTGTAACATAGCAGCCTATGCTGTTTTCTTTCTGCTAAGTATTATTCTTACTTATAATGGTAAAGAATTCAATAATGGTAAAGAATTTGTCTGAACATTTTTTTCCTGCCCTGTTTTTTTTTCTACTCTTTACCATTCTGGCTATTGTTCGATCCATTCGAATGCTAGTATTCCACTTTCTTCCATGTCTCTCTGGTTTGGCTTTCCATTTTAAAGCATTGGCGATCATTTTAGCTGAGCAGCCTTCATTTTCTGCACTTCTTTACATGTTTTCCCCTCTCCAATTAACGTTTTGATTAAAGCATGCTGTTCTTCTGAACAATGTCTGGCACAACCCATCTTTCTCAGGTTTTCAGAGAGAATTGCATGTACAACATGTGCTTCATCCTAAAATACCACCTTAAATACCCCCACATGGCCACCTGTTTCTTCACATAATGAATGACCTCACTGATTAGACTCTACACTCCTATATTTTGAACATGCCCCTTTCACTTAATTCTTCAATTACACACACTATTCATATCATGAATGTTGGGTCTGTTGGTTTCTCTGAATCTACTACACCAGCAGTCCCCAGCCATTTTTGCACCAAGGACCGTTTTATGTCTTACAATATTTTCATGGATCGACCTTTAAGGTGTCGTAGATAAATACAACAAAATAAAAACAGTAGCAGTACCAAAAAAAAGAGGATGTATTCATAACACACAGGAAAAGACCCAGGGAAACTGAGTTAACGATAAAAATGATGAAAACCAATAAAACCCCTTAAAACCATAAATTTCACACCCGAGCCTCAACTCTCATGGTACCAAACGACTCCAGTCCATGGCCTGGTGGTTGGGGACCTCTGTACTACACCTACTGGTGAATTATTTGCCATGTAATAATGTGATTTTTACCAAAAACACTGATTCATCAGGTTAGTCATGTTGGACTGCTATTATTTTGAACACAACTCTAACTTTAAAACTCTGCACAAAGCAAAGAAAACAGAAACAAACAAACCCCCCCAAAAAAAGGCCTAAAAACATACAAATGACATTTGTAAATAACTATGAGCACATACTCAGTTTATCTCTTTGTCAGTAAATTGTGTAGTTACTTTTTGAGTCTTTCAAACTAGGGGGCTGTGTATAAAAAAACCCTAAAATTCCTGTTAATTGAAGATGAAGGTCTACCCTTTAGCATCTTGATTGTTTGATTTAAATCCAGTGTACTGGTGTACACTGTCAAATAAAGTAAATAAATGCAAATATTAATTCTCTAATTGCTGCTTTTACACAAAATTTGACAAATTTTGGTGACTTTGCATCAATGTGTGTTAAACAATTATTATAAGGGTTTTTTTTATAAAGACTGTATATGAACAATGCACATAACCATGCTTGCAGCATTAATCGGTTTGTCCTTTCTTCAAAGGATCAAACCTTTTGCTGAGCATGTTGCTGTCTGGAAACTAAGTGTGACTGAGAATATGAGGCACATTGAATCTTAATTGGTTATTTGTGATTGACAAGTTGTGTTAGCTACTTTTACGTTTGTCTTTTTTCACTCTAATTAGAGCACAGAAAAATAAGCAAATAATTTAAAAGTAATTTGAAAGACCATAGGTTTCTTTTGCATTTCTTTAGACTTGAAAATATTCAAAACTATAAACACATCACAAATAGCTGAACATGAACTAGTATGTTTGTGATGCATCAACACAACTAGCCAAGCTAGCTTGCCTTAGCCGACAGCTTCGAATTCAACAGTTTTGTATATGGGCAACCACAAACTACCAGCTTCAGTTTGTCATACGATTTTGTCAGAATGGATATGAAGATTTCTGATATGCAATGTCTATATATCGACCCAACACAGTACAGAAAAGAAAGCATCCCTGCCATTATATCTCAAGTCTCTGCATGCTGCTTTTTCTGTAGTTACAGTACAGCGCTTAAGAAAGACCTTTGTAGCTGTATACATACGACTGTATATGTATATGACTCCTAAAACTACATGTTCAGTGTAAGTATTTGCCTCCTCCCTGATTTCTTACTTTTGGCATGTTTGTCAAACCTATCCAACCCTTCTCTGCCTTTTTATAGTTATATAAGTTCCCTCCTTGTTAAATCCCAATTTAATCCTTAATGCATGCTCAATCATCCAGGAAATCCCAAAAGTTGATTTTGTTTAACTAGAAGTAACATTTTCAGTGATAGAAACTTGATCAGAATGAACTTTTGGAACTGTGATTAACCACCAGGCCTGATCGCTGCCAGACCTGTTGAATCAAGAAATCCATTAAAGATCCTGTCTGACAAAGTGAAGTTGGCTAAGGGTTTGGGACTCTGTTGAACCACGGGCCATTTTCCACAAATATATATATATAAATAAAAAAAATCAGGAAGGGGGCAAATACTTTTTCATTGCACTGTAACACTGACACACAAGTTGACTTGTTGTTTCTGTGCATTCTGGATCACAGTGTTAAGTCCACCCAGCCTCGTGTCGCTTTCACATACACGAACATGTCGAGCCAATTCATAATTAACTCCTAAGGGAAATATAGTTAAAATATAAGCCATCTTCTGTAAACATCACGGAAACATCATTTGGTTTTTATCAGCTAAAATCTCACCTGCAGAGACGAACACAAAGAGGGTAACACTGAACAAAATGGACCATGATGATGCTCTCACGGCAGCCATTTTCGATTTTGAGTTCTGATACTGTTGTAACATCTTGAACTTTTATGCAAGTCGCATCAGAGTGACGTTTGGTAGGCTGGACTGTTGGATGAACTGGAATAAGTGCGTTGTAGGAAAAGAGTCACAATGGTAACAGTGAGGGATATTGTGACGAGCTTTGCACGTTCTGGTGGCTTTTATTTTATTTTTTTTACCTTTATGTAACTCGAGCTGGTTTTCAGCTGCTCTGCACACACTGACACACCGCCCTCCTCTGGTCCCGGCACCATCCTTAAAGGGGAGGCTGATGGAGATCATGTACATGTCAGCCTCCCCTGACACCACACCCTGAAACCACTGCTCTACTATATATATCCCTTGTTGCAGTATGTACATGTGTGTATATATGTGTCTGTCAATGACTTAGGCAGAAATAAAAAGCGGGACTTTCTTTGTCTTTCGTTGCAAACAACATCACTCTACAACTCTGATTATCCTACCAGCTAACAACATCCCAGCAGCCAGCTCAACAGCTATTTTATTTCATCCATCAGCCTCCAGTTTTTAAGAACTATGTTACGCTTCGAATGACTTCTGCATGTTTTATATCTCAGTTTGTTCTATTTAAAGATATAAAACAGTGGAAAACACTTACTGCTGTTCCCTTAAAAACCTAAATCTTAAAAGCTAGAAATCCCATTTATTCCATTTATTCCATTTTCCAAGTGTTGTTTCTGTTTTCCAGTCAAAAAAGGATGTTGTGGAAGCAGTCAGCATGAGTCCCACATACAGACTGCTGTTGAGGTTTACTATGTAGGTCTGACAACATCCTTCTAACATCCTGGTGAAAGATTTTGAATGTTTGAATACTGACATTTGCTGGAAGCTTTGTGTTGCGCCCATACTTTGTTAGTCAAAGTACAGGCGTTATCAGTATGATCCTGTACCTGTCCCTCACTTGTTTTTCTTTTGATGCTGTTTTGACTTTGTACAACTCAGATACTGTAGGCCATTCTGAACTACCTTCATATGGCTGTGGGTTTTGATCAGACGTTTTCTAACTGGAATTATTGGAATTACTTTAAAACAAACAAACCACTGAGCAGGAATGCAGTGCCAGAAACCTGCAGGTAGAAAGGATTTAATGAAAAAAACCTGCTTGACTTTCTCTCAAACCAACACTGTGACAAGAGATATTTTAATCGTCGTTTGATACAAACTTGAATGTGTGCAGAACTTTTATGCCACAAACACAAACCAAGACATTTAAAATGAATGACTCAATGTAGGCAGCTATTAGAGTGTGGCATGATCCTCTACAACAATGCACATGTCTTTAAAAAGAGAAAATGGAAAAAGATAAATAAATGAATAAATGATTTGAGATGAAAAGAACTTGTCATTATACCTGTGGAGAAAAGGTTCTACAGTTTTGCTTGATTTTCAAGACAAGATAAGTGTTTAAACTCTGAGGCCTCCTACATCCTACTGCCTGTGACCCAGAAATAAATGTCAGTGCTCCATAATGCAGCGGGGTCTACAATGGAGGATGTACAGGTATATCTTGTACAACAGTTTTTACCTCCACTGTGTAAAAAGAAGTGTGTGGGACACAGCTGGAACTATGGAGGGAGGAAGACTACATGTATAAAATCTTACACCTAGCATTATAAAATCATAGACTAATACAGGGCTACACCAACAATTTATGGTGCAGTTTCTTTTAGACATTATATATGACGTCACTTTAAAATTAGACTCCTTGCCGAGAACACTTCATTTAGTTAAACCCTTGTTGCCTTGCCTCCTATCTCTTCATAAATCTTCCTCACCTGACATGCTCACCCGTCTGGTGTGAGGGACTAAGACACGGGAAATGAAAACAGGATGTACAGACCGAGTCCTCCTCCTGCATTGTTCCAGTGTGAACCAGAAAGTCATTTAAACAATTCTTTCTCTTTAACTAGATGGAAATTGTTTTTAGCTGCGAGTTTTGTGTATGTGTGTGTACTTGTACACATCGCTGTGTTTGAACCAATAGAAAAGCTCCTCCTCAGAGGAAGAGGGCGGGCTTTACTTGGTGTCAGTGACAGAAATGAAAAAAAGCTCAAATGAGTGAGAAGGACGATGAAGGAAACATCTGTGCTGTGTCTGCTCTGTAAGTAGAATCTCTGTGTTTGTTTCATCAGCTGTTTTTTAAAGTAATTATTTAATTAATAATTTTCATATTTATTATTTTCTCATCAAAACTGTATTGAAACATGTTGCTGACAACAAATTGTGGTGAAAAAAACCCCCACCCAAAACAAGTTAAGTCTGTTTACTGATCTGAAACATGTAAGTGTGACAAAAACCTAAGAAATTAGGAAGAGACCCACGAGTTCAGAAATCTGAAGTTGTCCCAAATGAAGACTAAACAGATTACAAAATAGATTCCTCATATTTTAAAAACAGATAGTTAGACACAAGTGTTTGGACTTCAGTCCCAATAGCCTAAGAAACATTTTGGGCTTTTTAAGTTAAGCTTTCCTGCACATCAAGGCAAAGTCAGATCGTCCATATTTTCAACCAAAGTTCAGTGTAGCTTCTGTCTGTTGAGAAAACAGCAGTATGTGAAACATGAGTGGGTCAATGATTGGACAGGTCTTTTCTTCAGTAACTGTATCCAAGACATTTTCTCTCTGCGGATCCCTGTCTGAGCAACGTGGCCCCTTGTTTCTTATCATTAATAGAGAGCTTGGCAAAGACATAATGAAACACAATCAGAGATGGTGCTTAATCGCACATAGCAAAACTGGCCCACTCAATGTGCTTACACATGGCCCACATACCACAAAGAATGACGGCCCTTTGGTGGCCCAGATCTGGGCCAGCGCCAGGCCAGTTGCAGACACACTTATTTTGATCAGTAGCTGACTTGCTGTACCCCCTGACCCATATGGAAAAGAAATAGTAAAAACTTATATGATTTAACTCATGAAAGTGGCCACTTTCATGAGTAAATCATATAAGGCTTACATGATTTACTCATGAAAGTGGCCACTTTCTCATTACTTTCATATATTGTTTTAGTAAGTATCCAAAACATACAAGTTTCATTATATAATTTTTCAAGGGATCTTATATCTGTTTTCACTCTTGTATGCTTTTCATACAAGTTTCACACAAGACAGATAAGATCTTTATAAGATTTATATATATCTTTTCCATATGGGGAGCTACAGCCACGCAGCGGTAAACATGAGTAAACCGTCACTAGGATTTGGATAATGTGTACATTTGAAAACGTTGGCTACCATAGCAGTATAGTATTGCAACATGGCATTTGGGTTTTCTAACTAAAATAGGAAAACAGGAACATAAATAGTGTCATCATTGCCAGAGCTGGCAACAATCTGGTTGATATACACCGAGCCATGACACCAGTCAGTCAGACGTGCCAGCTTGATGCCGGATCCAGGCCAGACCAGTTTTCTATGAGCCTGGGCCACATAAACCAAATCATAATTGGTCCAGATGTGGCATACCATCACATAACAGTGCCATTTACGTCAGGTCTGGCCCACATCTGGATGACAGACCACTGACCACGCCAGAAGTCAGCCAGCAGTGCTGCCTTGACACCAGATCCGGGCCAGACCTGTCTGCTATGTGGGATAAAGACTCCCACTGTCTCAAAGTCATCTTTACAACCTTATGAATTAGTCACAACGCATTGGCTCCCCACTCAACATGCAGACAGGCAAACACAGGCATGAAATCAGATGGACACAACAAAATTTTCACTGTTATTGAAGAAAAGAGTGTTCACAGCTTTAACATAGACCTTAATTTTCCATTTTTCATATTTTCATTAAGTCTGCAATCATTTCATTTCAAATTATCCATGAAAAATATGGCAAAAAAGTAAAATCTGCAGCAATATAAAAAGTACATTTTCTTTTTATCCTATACTGTTTGCTAAAAAGTGATGGCATGTTATTGCATCATCTAAGGCTTCTAAACTGGAAATGTGACAGATGATAAAATAAAGCATCCACTCCTACAGTGAGCACCTTCTTTGGTTCTGTTATGCATCGATTTTCAAAAAAAAATGTTCACCTCAAAGTGTCATTTCTTTAGTTCTGATGTCACTGCTGAGCTACAGAACAAATCAAGGTCAGTAACCTTCCTCTGTCACAGTTTAAACCTGATAAATGCTCACTGATATGACCTGATTGGGTTCATGTTTGCATATTGGATTTAAAAAAAAAAAGATAGTTCCAATGCAGCAACTATCATTTTAACAATGGTAATGTCATTTTAACCCCCACAGCTCGTCTGACTGTGAGTCCCAGCAGCTCTCAGTTCTTTAAAGATGACTTTGTGTCTCTGAGCTGTGAGGAGGACGACAGCTCTGCTGGATGGACTCTGAGGAGAAACACAAGCAAAGAAACCAAGACCCAGTGTAGAACAGATGGGTGGGGAAAACCAGCTGGTTCTTCCTGTAACATCAGCTATATCTTAATGCAGGATAGTGGAGTTTACTGGTGTGAGTCCAGAGAGGCTCCCATCAGTAACATGGTTAACCTGACAGTCACTGGTAAGCTGAGTGTGTGGAGTTAGTGTTGATGAAGCTGTGTGTAAATGGATGAAATGCTGTAGTTTGTCTCTGTGTTGAGGTGGATCAGTGATCCTGCAGAGTCCTGTCCTCCCTGTGATGGAGGGAGATGACGTCACTCTGCTCTGTAAAACAAAGACCACTTCCTCCAACCTCACAGCTGCTTTCTATAAAGATGGCTCCCTCATCAGGAAGCAGCCTACAGGTCACATGACCATCCAGCATGTTTCCAGGTCTGATGAAGGCCTCTACAAGTGTGACATCAGCGGTCATGGAGAGTCTCCATCCAGCTGGATCACTGTCACAGGTGACACACTCACCTGTCTGTGTTTCTGCAGCTTTCAACATTCACAATGTGACGACAACTTAATGACTGTGTTTGCATTATTTTAGACAAACACACCACCACACCTCCAGATATATCCACCCCTTCATCACTCTCCCTTCCTGTTCTCTCTGTGTTGTCATCTGTTGGATCAGTCATTGCGTTTGCTCTCCTGGTAGTGAGATATATTCATAGGAAAGGTAAAGTTGATATTGGGACATCTGAGCTTTTTTAGAGTTTGTACTCAATATAAATATATGTGTGTGTACGTACCTACTGATTGTATTGACTGTGAATTAACCTGTTAATGAAGCAACAATGTTACAAAACCGTGTGCCTGCTTAGTGAGGTCTGTTAGGAAAGATGGGATTTTAAATCTTCTGTTGGTTTGTAAGCTGGAAATTGGCAACATGGTTTACAAGACTACACTGTCTAACCTCCAATGAGTTAGACTTGGTTTTAAGTTGATAGATATTACTGTGTTTTCATAATAGTTTATACAATATAATAGATGATTAACCTCTTAAGCCCTAATGTCCCCTGATACGGGGGCAAAAAGCAGGAGATCAAGTAGGCTTGGGGCTTAAGAGGCTAAAGAGATTATGCATTATAAATAGCTAGATAAACACAAAATGGTGAATGATTAGGAACAAACATTCTTTATTTCAGAATTAGGGCTCAAGTTTAACCCTGAAATCAAAATTGTTATTATTATTTTTAAGTGTGTGTGTGTGTGTGTTGTTCTTTGTGTGCTGAACTGTTTGTCTGTGGTCTGTGGTTAACAGACGTTAACGGTCTGTAGTCGTCCAGCTGTCATCATAAAAATAGCAATATATATGTGTTAAACATAAGTGCTTTATATTTAGATGATACCAACATTTTAGAAGCATCTAGATATAAATTCTAAATTTATTATTAAACTAAATAATTTAAATGAAACGATCTAATTCCTGTTCACATAATGATTTCTGCAGTAGCCACTAGTCTACAAAGAGCACTATTATCAGCTGCACAACCTACAGTGATGCCCTCTGTATGTGTTTTATTGTGCAGGCATTGATAAAGATGCAGTCTACTCAACAGCAAGAACAAAAGACATCAACAACAAGGACAACAAATCAAAGATGAGAGGTACAGCTCCTCTTTACAGCCAAAAACTGAGTCCAATCTTTGATCTAACATATTTAAACCTTTGAAATAGGATGGTATAATTCACCATCTTTACCATCCTATTAGCTTGTTAATATTTAGTAATTGGCCCTGTGGGCATTGGTGGGAACATTGCAGGTTTTGTGTGTCAACAGCAATACACTGTCTGTGAGGCTTCAAGCAAAGAATCTTGATTAATAATCTACATTTGACTACAGTTATATTTTCAACATTGATATAGGAACAGAGCGGGCGGTTTAATGGTGACCAGCGTTGTTTTAGAAGGAACAGAATATATTTTTGTTCAACTTGCAGCTCATTTTCTTAGGGACACATGTAACCTTAAAGGCTGCATTGATTCACCCTCCTAGTATGTGCTAAATGAAAGGTGTGTTGTGATTTTTGATTCATATCTGTGCTAGTTAATATTTTATAACCTGTGTTAATGCGACATAATTGCCAAAATCAGCTCACACAGTTCTTTAATACAATAACTTTTTAATTGTCTGCAGTTAAAACCACAACTGCAGCTTCCTTCCTCCTGGTGTGAGAACATGCTTTCTTTGTGCTCTGTGGTGAAGAGTGTCAGTCTGCATTAAAAAAAAGTTGCCAGTTTTGCGGCCGTCCACCTGCCTTTTCACAGAAATCTCCCCCACTTCTACGTGGTCATTGCGTGTTTCACAGCAGAGGTGTTAGGATTAGGAAAAAAAAAAAGCTCATCAGATGCTGTGGTTTGTGAAAAACATCACTAAATCTTTTCATGCTGCTGCATAAAAGAAATCAGTAACAAAGGTTTTGTTTTAGTTTAGTAATGTAAGTCATTCTGTTGTAGTAACTGAAATCTTTTTATTCTGCAGACACAGAATCAGTCGCTGTATACTCAGCAATGAGAACTGAAGGCATCAGTCATGGGCTAAAAACCATCAGAACAAGAAGGCCCAGGTACAGCTGCTCTGTATGTCTTAATGCATGTTCAATTACCCAGGTAAGAAAGTCCCAGAAGGTTGATTCTCTTCATCTGGACATTGTATTTTCAGAGGGGAAAAATGAACATTCTGCACAATAAAAGCAGAACCCAACAGAAGCCAACTTATTTATTCAGATAATGCTCATTTTCTTTTTTTTTAACTGGACTTCTTTTTATTTGATTTCCTGTCATTTATATCCTGTTCGTGGTACATATTCATATCAAATATGACCAGCATTTGTAAAAATTACATTAGTGTATGCACAAGCAATCCCTGTGAACCAGTTATTGTTCTAGTCTTAAATTTATATGAGATCAAAGAGAGGGGACTTAAAACGTTCACCTCAGGGACAGAAGCTCCACCCAAATCCTCTCTTGGTGAATTTACTTAATCAGAAGAAGGGGGGGGGGGGGGGGGGGGTTAAAACAAGTGAGGGTCTACACCAAGAGCCAGAATAAACTGTGAATCATGCATCATACTCTGGAGTCCAGCAATACAAATTAATGTTTTGAAAGAAGCAAACAAGCTCCTTTAAATTTGGTTAAATAACATCTTTTTGTGGTGTCTGATTTAACGAAGAGAAATCCTGTACAATGGAAATAGATTTTGATGACGACCAGTTTTCTATCAAAGAGCCAAATAAAAAAGATAGTTGTGAACTTGCTGGACATGATATCTGTAACATGCAGCCATCTACTGGCTGAACATTGGTTGGTTCTTTTTCTCTATCTAAGTAGCATACATCTTTAACCATTCAAAAAAATAAGTCACTAACAATTCAAAAATACATTCCAACTTTTGCACTTCCAATTATTGTTTTTAAAGTCATTAATAATATATGCTGTGAAGCCAATACATGCGGAAAAAATAACAGTTGAAAGAAATCAATAAAAGCCCCAAAGTATCATGACATCCAAGCCCATGAGCGCATAAGAAATTCTGACAACAACTGATGGTTGAGTCTTTGGGAACTCTGTGTTTTCATTATTTCCAATGTTCAGCCAGAAAAAAAAATGGAGATGAAGAGTATTCAGAACATGAGGCTTTTTGCCTTCACTGGACAACACAGGGAGTAGACCTGAGGGAGGAGAGAGAGTGCTGGGGAATAGTTTACAGCAGGCCTCTGCAGTGAGGAGTCTATCCTGCAGTACATGGCTTACTTCCTCAATCAGATCAACTTTAATTGACATAGTCTTATAATCAGACACTGACAGTTATTTTGAAGGCAAGGAGGAGACTGATCTCCAAAATAAGCCCACCAGCAGTTAACAAATTTCACATCAAATCTAATTTAAAACTTTACATATAAGATGTTTGTTAGATGAGGCTGAGATATACAGGCAAGCCCATAATTATTCATACCCTTGGCAAATTACTTTTATTCAACTAGCAAGTTTTGCTTTGACTGGAAAGTGTCCAGAATTATTCATACCCTTCACAATAATCAATAGAAAAGACTTTATTGGCTATTACAGCAATCAAACGGTTCCTATAATTTCAGACCAGCTTATTGCATGTCTCCACAGGCATTTTTGTCCATTCATCTTTAGCAATGAGCTCCAAATCTTTCAAGTTGGAGGGTCTTCTTGCCATCACCCTGATCTTTAGCTCCCTCCACAGATTCTCAATTGGATTCAAGTCAGGACTCTGGCTGGGCCACTGCAAAACGCCAATGTTTTTGTCTCCTAACCATTTCTTCACCACTTTTGCTCTGTACTTTGGGTCATTGTTGTGCTGAAATGTCCACTGGTGGCCAAGGCCACATTTCTCTGCAGACTGCCTGATGTTGTCATTGAGAATCTTCATGTATTGCTCTTTTTTCATGGGGCCATTTACTGTGATAAGGTCTCCTGGTCCATTGGCTTAAAGACACCCCCAAAGCATTATGTTCCCACCACCATGTTTGACAGTGGGGATGGTGTTCTTTGGGTTGAAGGCTTCTCCTTTCTCATGCCAAATGAAGGAAACATTGTGACCAAACAATTATCTTTTGGGAGACACCTGTGTCATTTCCAGTCAAAAAATAACTTGCTGGTTGAATAAAACTAACTTTAAGTCAAAAATTGTCAAAGGTATGAATAATTATGGGCTTGGTTTTGTATGTTTGATATATATGAATCTGGTAATTCTGTAAATTCTAAATTCAGACAAATCCCAAGTATTAAGTGTTGCATGTGGTCTGTATTGCTTGGAATTGCCTGAAATATCTTTACATGCGCCTTTATTGTTGTATTGATATAATAAAATTATAATCTGGCAGGTCCACCAGACCTGTGAGCATTGGCAGATTATTTGAACACAGCACAAGGGTGACAAAATGTTATTGCTCACTCTCAAGTGTTGCAGACATGCTGCAGCTATGGTGATGGTCCCCGTTTCAAAATCTCACTTTTTAGCTTGTCAGACAAATATTCTGTCGAGGTGGAGTTTGACTTCTTAATGTCATTTAATGCAGGTGATGAGCTAATTGTTTCAAGCTTGTAATCATGTTTCCTGTTTTTTGAACTGTGCGTGTTTGTGTTCAGACGTTAAACCAGAGCCAGACGTTGTCGAAGCTTCACTGAAGTAGTCCACCAGTCCAACCACTGACGTCCAGCTGCTGGTCTGTAATCCCCCTGCAACACAGATCAGAAGACAGCTGGTTTTTTAGGTTAAAAACTTTTGTTATTATGTTGTTATTATGTTTTATGTCCTCAGAAACTTCTGTTATTTAGATTTTAGTCATGCTTGTTGGAGCCCTCTCTTGTTTCTGTGGCAGAAATATGGTTTCTCTGCAGGATTAATAAACTTTTTATCTCATTTGTTTTTCTCGTGTGGTTTTGTGTGTTTAAAAAAGGTTTTAGATGGAAAATTTGACTTGTTCAGGTTTGGTTGTGGTTATTATTTAGAATAAACCCCTACTCCAAAATAACAACAGCACAGAAAAGATTTGGTACAGCCTCTGTTGTGCTTGACGTTTTCCATGAAAGTTTCCACTTTTATCGATTAATTAATTGAAACAGAAATTTCTTACAGCAGCTTTTTAAATATGAATTTTTTGCTCACTTTTTGCTCAAGTTGTGATGAAAAACTGAGAATTTGGAAAGTTTGACTATTGGTCATGTACAAAATGGACAATTAGAACATGTTAACTTGGGCTTTAAGAAGTAATGATGATTTTTCATGATATTAGACATTTCATAATTTGTCTTTTACAAAGAGATTTACATCATTTATTTGTTGCTGGGAAACATTGATAGCACCTCACTCATTAGTTCAGGATGAAAGCAGAGAGCTGAAGTGTAATAATAAACCTTTGGATTGTCTTTTCTCCACTCAGGAACTGTTAGCTGTACTCCTAGACATTTGTGTGTGCCGTGGAAACTGAATTGTGTTACAAATGATTGTGTACCAACACCAGCCGAGCAGCCAGACCCTGAACTTCAACAAGGTCACAAAATCAGCGATGATTTCAGCTCATGTTAAAAACATGACTTTTTATTTACATTTTTATGTACAATATTAAGTGCAGAGACCACATGTGGTTTTCTGTCACATCCAGACATGTAATGACATCTGGTGCACAGACATTATTAAGTCGTTGCTCCTTTTCCGAGTGTGTGTAGCCACAGCGGTTGATCACATGATCAAATGTTAATGGGATTTTTTTTTTATCAGTCGTCTGTCTCTTAGTCTCATCTTCCTCACATCTTATTGTAGCTTTAAATAAAATACTCTTTTCTCATCAATCCATCCATCCATCCATTCACTTCCACTTATCCTTTTCGCTGGAGCCTATCCCAGCTGTCACAGGGACAGACAACCATTTGCACTCACATTCACATCTATGGGCAATTTGGATTATCCAATTAACCTATCCCCACAAGCTGCATGTCTTTGGACGGTGGGAGGAAGCCGGAGTACCCGGAGGGAACCCACGCAAACACGGGGAGAACATGCAAACTCCACACAGAAAGACCCCGGCCTGATGGTGGAATTGAACTCAGGACCTTCTTGCTGTGCGGCAACAGTGCTAACCACCGTGCTGCCCTCTCTTTTCTCATTTCTATGAAAATGTTTCAAAATAACTGGACAGAAAGTTGAGTGTCTGTCTGCTGAAACACTGCAAGGCTGTCAGAGAAGGGAAAAGGAGAAGGAATCAGAGAGTGTTGTTTATGGTCAGTAGTTGAGGTGAAGTAAGGTTATAATAATAATACTTCTCACAATAATAGACCAATTTTAATAAGGTACAGGGAAATGATTGCTAGAGGGTGCTGTTACTCTCCAGGGCACTCGAGGGTTTTGCATTACTATTTTTAAAGCCTGGTAGAATTGCAACCACATTTTCTTTTCTTTTTTTTTTGCATATGAGGAATTGTACTTACATGTAATGCATTCAGCTTGCCCTAGGTCACGGTTTCCTTCCACATGTGGCTTTGCAAAAACTGCATAAAAAGCACTTGCAGCAACAAAAACACAACATATTCCAGAAACACGCTTTGCTGATCTCATCGGCTGTTGAACTCAAGTTACACTGCTGGAAATAGTTTATTTTGATGCATATACTGTCTTTTTGCAAATCTGCATTATATTTATTTTCGTTTTTCCTGGAGTATATACAAATTGGTGTATCTCAAAAATAAAATTATGAAGACACTCAAAATAAACTTCCTGTGGTTGGAAACTACTTTGTGCAACCTTTTTGCATTTACAGTTTTGAGGGATTAACGTTTGAAATTTCTCTAACTATGTAAAAAACACAAAAACTATTTTCATGTTTTTTGTAGTTTATTGCACTTTTTATGAATTGATGAAGTTACTATAGACTTAATGCATACATATTATTAAAATTTGGGATGTGATGGTTGTATTGATATATAGCCACTTGAAATACTCCCACAAATGGCACTACAGCATCTAAAAATATAAAGATAAGCTCTGGCACACTTGGTTCTATGCTAGGTCTTAAACTGTTAAAAACAAACAAAAAATATTTTTGCCAGAAAAACAGCCAGATGGAGAATAAAGTGCTCCACTCTCCCCTATTCATGAATGAACGTTCTGATTTAGTCCTTCAAATTAAAAGCATCCAGTTCTTCAAGTTTAATTCCAGGACTGAGGTCTGTATCTGCAGCTCAGATGGAGATTTTGTTTTAAAATTATTCATATAATATATTTTACATTTGTATTAAAGCCCAACCCTTTCATTATTAGGGGTGTGGCCTCTTTGATTGACATCATGGTAACACAGGCATCTGTTGCTGCTAACTATGTGCTAGGCAGCTAATCGTTGTTCCTGCTGGACCTCTGATTGTGATTGTGCTGCTGTATCCTTTTTAATGCAATTATCTGACCAGTAATATGGCTGCTGTGTGGCTAACTGAACTAAAAGGCCATTCAAGAAGTGCTCCAATTTTGGTGAGTGAAATCCTAGGATTTTATTTGAATGTTACTGAACACTAATTAGCAGGTAGCTGTCTGCACCATCCACCCAGGCAGATTATTGATGATTGGACACTTAGAATTTCTTTTGTCTCTATCCAACGTTGTAGAAATTCATCTCATGTTAACAATAATGTAGTGCACAGCGTGACGTCAAAAAAAGGCACACACCTTTGACGT
>NC_142106.1:13980000-13982500 GCF_056152115.1 Neolamprologus brichardi | reverse complement strand
TAGGAACAGTCAGTGAAGGGAACTCCAAGAGCAAACGCTGAAAAACATTCCCTGAAGTCACTAAATTAGCCCGATTCAGGGGCTCGATGGCGCGAGTGAAACAGGGTATTGAAGAAAAAGACAGTGCATCGATTAAGCGTCTGTTCGCGACATCGACCAGCAGTCCGTGGGCACAAAGAAAATCGGCGCCCAAAATAGGTACAGAGCTAGCGGCAACAACAAAGTTCCATTGGAAATCCCGACCATGAAAACAAACAGTCACGAACCTTTCCCCGAACGTTGCGATGGGAGAGCCATTAGCCGCAATAAGCTGCGGTCCGCAGCCCGCTGCCAAACTGTCGGCTCTGGACGGGGGAAGGAGGCTCTTCTGGGAGCCGGAGTCGACCAGGAAACGTCTCCCAGAGCGCGAGTCTTCTATGAAGAGCAGTTTTTCTTTGTCGCCAGCGGTCGCGGCCGCTACAGCGCGCTGGCGGGGTCCATGTCCCAGGGTCGGAAAAGCACAAGGCGGCAGGCAGCGGCGCGCTCTGGCGCCAAAACGCTGATGGTAGAAACAGAGGTCCCGTCCGTGGTGTCGCTGTGCCGTGGTCTTTGCCGTCAGCGAAGGATCGGAGACGTCGGGGCACGTCAGTGGGGAAGTGGAAGGCGCCGCCGGCGAAGCTGGAACTAAGTCGTGATCGTGGAAAGTGCGGGTAGCCAGGAGAATACGATCCGCGTCCTCAGCCAGGGAGCGATAATCCTTCGTGCCCAGAAGCGGAGAGTTGGCGAGGCCGGCTCTCACGGCCGCCGGCAGCTGTCGGAGGAATATGTGGGCGAAGAGGAATCCGCCATCGTCCGGTCCGAGAAAGGATAGCATGTGCTCCATCAGTTCGAGAGCCGTACCGCCACCCAGGCCTGAGAGGGAGAGGAGCTTCTCGGCTCGCTCTGCGTCGGAGAGGGCATAGCGCCGAAGAAGCAGCTCCTTAAGGGCGGCGTACTTCCCTCGGGTGGGTGGGTCCCGGAGGAGAGTCAACGCACGACGGGTGGCTAGCGGGTCGAGAGAAGCCACTACATGGTGATATTTCGTGTCGTCAGCCGAGATGCCACGAAGGGCGAACTCCACGTGCACGAACCACGACGGGGGATCGTGAAGCCAAAAGTCCGGCAGCTCGAGCACCACAGCAAACGTAGCTGCAGCCGGAGGCAGAGGGCTGGCGGCTGCTGATGCATCCAGAGCGGAGTCGGTGCCACCATCGGACTGCAACATGTTCAAGTCAGGGGTCACCAATGTGGAGGTAAACACAGACGACACGAGAGCTCTCGATTGACACTGCTCGTTTATTACTTATCACCACACAACTGAACACTTTTCCCTCCAAAACACAGCAACAACACTTCCTGAGAACTGGGTGTGAGTGGAGCCCTCCAGTGGTCCACCACAATATCATACTAAAGAAGAACTGCTTTGTTCTCCCTTAAACCCAGCGCTGAATCAAGCAGTGGTAGGAACAAACTGCAAAGTACAACTCCTGCACCTTGTAATAAGAGCTTCACTTTGTTGTCTCTAATTACATGAGCAGGCCCAGACTAGCTAGGAGGATTATTATCAGGTGACCTCTTGACCTTAGAACTGAAGAAGCTTCTCGGATGAGAGGTGAAACGTCTTCAAGTAACTTAAAGAAGTCCAGACGCTTTTCTTTGCAAGCTCCTTTGACTACGATGTGTTCAAAAAATGCTCTAAGGATTAACTGGGTAGATAATGAATGGGTATCTGTGTTTTTCCACCTGTGGTTACTTGGAGCAAAGCCCTGAGGGTGTGTCGCACATACTTTAGTGCTGTTTCAACAAGATACTGGGTGTGTACCAACAGGATCAGGATTACACACTAAATAGCTTTTGTGATCATTTCTGGAGAAAGAAAACCAAAAGCAAATGTTATTTTCAAAATGTGAAATGTAATTTATTCTCTACATTGTAAAAATAAAAATGTTTATGCAAATATCCATCTAGAAAAAAAGCTTTTCTGTAAGTTATTGTGTTAAAGGATATACATCAAAAATACACAAAAAAAAATCCAAGCAAGTTTCACAAAAAATCTACTTTTAGATCACTTATTAAATATAAAGATTAGTTGATTAATACATGTTTCACTCTGTGCTTGTAATAAAGCCTGAACCAAAACTTCTGATAGAAGAAAATGTACTACATTTATTTTCCTAAATTAGTAAATAAAGCACTTGACAACAGCAGGGGATGAGAACCTCCTGTATATTTACTGATTTTTTTTAAATAAACAACAAATAACAAAAACAAAAATACACATTAACAGTGTGAAGCAGTTAATATACAGGAGTTAGTTACTCTTAGTATGGCTCATCACCTGAAACCTGTTTGTCAACTGAACGCTCCAGGATTTGAGCACACAAGCCTCTCCACCACGACAAGGTGGCAGCTCGAGGAGGGGAATAATACTGTTGGTGCAGACATGAGGAATAGCTAAATCTACTGTCGTTAATTTTGTTTC
>NC_142106.1:13907500-13975000 GCF_056152115.1 Neolamprologus brichardi | reverse complement strand
GGAATAGCTAAATCTACTGTCGTTAATTTTGTTTCAGCTGAACAATAAAAAAATAAGGAAATTTCATGGCATATTTCCTTATTTTTTTTGAAGGGTTTTGGGTTCCTTTGGTTTCCACCATATTTATAGTTGAAATTAATGGGAACCCTGAAACATGTTGATACTGTTGCTTTAGATTTCTCTGTTGTAACGACGGTGGATGATAATACAAGATCCTCTGGTTTGTCTGCTGTGACATAAAAATTGTCAAGTGCAATATTTCATGCCAGCTGCGTGTCAGTTGCTTTATCACGAGTAGGACAGAAATACTTGGTCAAAATACAAACTACACAAATAAATAATAAAGATGCTATCAGTGGAAAATGTCCTCTTCTATGACCTCCTGTCAGTCCAACAGATCCATCCTCCTTCCCTCCATCCTCCTTCCCTCCATCCTCCTTCCCTCCTGCCTCCTTCCCTCCTGCCTCCTTCCCTCCTGCCTCCTTCCCTCCTCCATCCTCTGTGTGTCCTCCTGTCTGACCTGCAGGTGAGAAACAGGTGTGAGGTGTCAGCTGTCAGGTAGGTGATGAGTGAAGAACAGAACAGAATCCATTTCCTCTTCAAACTGCTGTCAGACATTATCTACTGCACTCTGATCACATCACTCAGACCAGCTGCTTTCTACAAAGTCTCATCAACAACATCTTTACAAACAAACATCAACAACCAGGAAGCAGCTTCACCTCTGATCACACACACACTCAACTCTACTCACCTGGAGGATCAACATGAAGGTAGATGATGCTGATGGGGTCACCATCCAGATTAGCTCTCTTCCTGCGATTTGTTTTTATTTCAACACGACACTCGTATGTTCCAGTGTCATTAATTGTCACATTCTTCAGAATCACAGAGAAGTCTCCATCCTTCATCTGTCTGTCCTGCAGATCCACCCGGTCCTTAAAAGATGGATGCTGGTTATCTGGAACAAATTTCTTGCCGCGGTACAAAGAGATATATTCTGTTCCAAGGTCAGCTCTGCTCCACTCTACAACTGTGATAGCGTTGTCCTTGCCTGGAGCTCGACATGTCAGATTGACATCCTGTCCAGACTCAGCTGTGATGGTTTTCTGGTCTGAAAGAGGAAACAACACAGAGCAGAGAGGTTAAAGGTCAAAGTACAAATGTTCACTTCTACAGCAGCCAATGAGAGGAAATAAAGAACTGTGATGTGTGCTTATTGAATATCTCTGCCAGATGTATTGAAATGATCAGTGTTGTGGTCACTATTCAAAAAATGTAATGCATTGCACATTACTTTTCTCATACATAATACATTAACTTCATTTAATTATTCACCAGAGAAAGTAATTTATTATACTACTCATTACATTACTTTCACATAAAATGATCTGAAAAGTATCGCTTCATAATTATGAGTTAACAATATAAGGCTACAGTCTCCACACCATAAAGAAAATAAGCATGTATGTTTCTTTTTTTCTATCTGCTCTTCATGTAATTGTTAACTGCAGAAGAACCTTTGTAAAGCAGGTAATGAAACAACTGTAATGCAATTACTCAGTTTAGTACAGAAAAAGACATTATTGCCTTAGCCGCCTGAAAAACGTATCTGGATGAAAGTCAGATGTTACTTTGGAACACACACACAAACAGAATTGACATAATATCTTAGGTCCTGTTCCGTAATCTAAACCTATTTCTACTCTAAAAATCTTTAAACCAAGACAGAGCCAGGACACAATCTTCTTACTTCCTGTATCTGTCATTACTGCGTGTGTTTTAGCATGGCTTTAGGGTGATTCTTGGTGAACCTTTAACATCCAGCATCATATGAAACCCAGAAGAGAATAAGAATAATAAAACATATTTTCAAAATATCAATTTTCTTTATGTTAATAAAGTATGTTTACAGTTAAGTGATTTTTTTTGTTTTCAATTTGTAAATATTTCTGAATATATTGTATTTTACAGTGTGTACACAATCTATTCATAACATATTTAGACCTCTACACTTTATGGAAACATCGTGTTGGAGATAGATTTTACATGAATCTCGATAGAAAACATAGATTTTACATTTTAAACATCAAAAATGTAAAACTAGAACACAATAACATGAAGAAAAAGATAAAAGGCTATTTGTAACTAGGATTCCGGATGAACATACTGCGAATACACACCCAGCTCACCATTAGAAGCATTTGAAAGTAGAACCGAGAGAGACAGCCAAATCCACCAAAGTGACAACGATATAAACCAGCCATTTGCGTTCTGAGTTGAGTTTTGCTGATTTCACACAAGACTGGAGCAAAATACACACACGGTGGTGCTGAAATAGCTTCAGCCGAAAAACCTGATCAGACTTCTTTGTTTTGCCTTCAGTATGGGTGTCGCTGCCTTTTTAAATCCTAAGACCACAGGGTTAAACCCACAACCAGTGATGCTTCTTCCTGTCGAAACCGCCCGAACTGAAGAGTGAAAGGGCGGGAGGTGACGTTGTGTTTCATGAGGTGTAGTCAGACCGTCACTTATGACGTGTGCACTGTGCAATATAGCTAAGATTAACGCATTATCTACAATGTAAATAGTCATGAAAACAAAGAATAACCATTCAGTGAGAAGATGTGTCTAAACTTTGGCCTGTATATGCTGTCTTTTATTGTCAGTGAAGACAGGATTTTAAAAAAAGGACTTTTCCACTTTTACTTGTGTTCAACACTGGAATTTGGACTTTAGCAGCAAACGATGAAATGTAGGAAATCAACAGGATAAAAAGGAAAGATAAGGCAGTGCCCTCTCGATTCCATAGTAACACCTCAGCAGAGATAATACACAGTTTATCCCCTACACCAGGGGTCGGCAACCTGCGGCTCAGCGTGGCTATAGAAAATAGATACTAAGTATTTAAATGAAGTGGGTTTTATTTGTGTTAGTTCTTTTTAAAACTTGTAATTCTAAATTGAAGGATTATTGTGATCTTGAAATATTACAATAAACGTATATTTTATTATTTTTCGTCGCTCAAAATAAGCGTCACACTCGTGGAAGCCGGTATACCTGCCAAAACGCCGTGCATTTATCCAGACTTTCAGCCCCAGGTAGGCCAATTATGGAGAAATGTAAGAAAAGAAAAATAAAATAAATAAAAAATAGAACATTTAATGATACCCGGGCAGCTTCATTTGCATTTACTTCTGACGAGAGAGGCCTACCAGTACGGCTAATTTGTGGATTGTCGATCTTCGGATCCACACATATATGAGCAGCTATTGTCCACCATGAACTATGTTAAAAACAAACACCGCTAACGCCTCACAGAAGTCATGAAAACAAAGAATAACCATTCAGTGAGAAGATGTGTCTAAACTTTGGCCTGTATATGCTGTCTTTTATTGTCAGTGAAGACAGGATTTTAAAAAAAGGACTTTTCCACTTTTACTTGTGTCCAACACTGGAATTTGGACTTTAGCAGCAAACGATGAAATGTGGGAAATCAACAGGATAAAAAGGAAAGATAAGGCAGTGCCCTCTCGATTCCATAGTAACATCTCAGCAGAGGTATTACACAATTTATCCCCTACACCAGGGGTCGACAACCTGCGGCTCCGGATGCCGCGGCTCCGTGAAATATTGAAATATTAAAATAAATATATTTTAATGTTTTTCATCGCTCAAAATAAGCGTCACACTCGCGGAAGCCGGTATACCTGCCAAAACGCCGTGTACTTATCGAGACTTCCAACCACAGGTAGGCCAATAATGGAGAAATGTAAGAAAAGAAAAATATCTGACGAAAATAGAACATTTAATGATGCCTGGGAATATTCATTTACATTTACTTCTGATGAGAGAGCAGCTTGCAAAAAGATGAAAGTGACTTTGTACAGCACCGATTAGCAGACGCTGTGAGGTTCAGGAGCAGAAGTCCCACTATAAACGTACCACGGCAGACCTGATGATGTTCGCATAAACATGCTTTTCAATATCTCTTAATTGACCACTTTTCACACACGGTTGCTGTACACACATACAGCCGGCTATTGCTTTCCAGCTCACAGCTCGACACACACCAACACAACAGAAGAGAGAGCATGGACTTTAAGCCGCGTGATTACACTGTAAAAAAAAAAAAACGTTGCGAAAACTTAAAAACTCAAGGCAACCCACTGCATTTATGTTTTTAGGTTCTGATGGATAACTTATAATTTCAAGTTTAGGAGCAAAGTTGCTTCAACTAATGTTTTTGTGTTTACAAAATTAATAATTGTGCTTTTTCTTAACTCATATTTTATTGTTTTGGCAACGTATTTTGTAAAGTTCACACAAGGTATTAGTTTTAGTTTTGGCAACGTATTTCCTAAAGTTCACACAAGGTATTAGTTTTAGTTTTGGCAACGTATTTCCTAAAGTTTACACAACATTTTTTTGTTTGTTTTGCCAATCAATTTCCTAAAGTTTAGAAAAAGTATCTTTTATAGTTTCCATGAGGTGCTCCCTGTTGTACCAATGAATGTTTACAGAGTTGACTTTCAAATAACTTTGTGTTCAAACACACCTGCACCACTGACAATGTTGACTTTTGAGATCAGCCATTTTTAACATACTGACAACATTCAGCCACAAATAAAGTCCTTCCAAAAACACAAAAAAGTCAAATTTTTGTAACAAATGTTACTCATTCAACTTAAAGGTGTGATATTGTCTGGCAAAATATTAAACCTATCTTGATATAGTCACTAACAAACAGATTCAAAACATCAGATGGCAGGATGTGAACAACTTCTATCTGGTTTCCATACAGCAAACAACTTTCAAACAAATTTTTCCATCACTTGTCTTTTAATAGTAATGGTATCAACACAAATTTCCTCTGAAGTTCAGTATTGCGCCACATTTGTTATAAAACTAGTACAAATGTACCTAAAACCAGATTATGAAAAATGTTTAAAACAGTTCAAGTTAGAATAAACACTTTTAACATTTTTTAAAAACTTGTTATACATGAAATCTGCAGTCAGTCATGCAAGCTACATTAAGTAAAGTTAGAACAGAAGAGATTGATTCAGAACTTTCTGCACCTTACCGTTTTCTTAAAGCCAGAAATTAACCTTTTTCAGAGCAACTTACCACAAAACCCAAAAACTGGATATTAATAAAATAAACAAATTGCTGCATTCTGTTTGACACAAGTTGCATTTGAGTTGAACATGTTGTCAAATAGGTTAGACTTTGGTTAAGAGCTTGGTTTTGAAGCTTCTAACCCTCTGGGAACAGGTAGATGTCAACTCCATAAAAATGTGTTGCACAGCTTCAAATGTGTACTTGAGTTCTTTGGGAAACTCCATGTTGAGCCCATAAAGTAGGCCAAACAGGTAGGCAAAGGCAGTGGGAAGGTCTGGCAGATCATCAAGAATAATGTCCTCTTCCAAAACAATGGCAGTGTTGACCACTGTGGACTGCGAGTTGGGTCCCACGTAGTCCTCCAGAACAGTGAGGATGCCCACCGTAACACCTCGGGTTGCCCTCTCAACTGGATCTGTATCCTATGCAAAATTAAAAAAAACAGTACATATAAGTCTCTGAAAACCAAAACTGAAGATTGAGTAGATTTGCATGCTCACCAGACATGTTAAGAAGAGTTTGGTCTCGTCGTCGCGAACAAATATCAGTAACCCTTCCAAACTGATGGTTCATCGATGCTGGACTATGTTTGAGACCTAAAACAAGGAAATCAAATAAGACTCAGTCTCATTTATAAACCTACCATTTTGTTTTTAAAACACATTAAGTGTTGTTGCTAAAAATACAGCCTTAAGAAATAAGATGTTGAAATGAGTTATTCCAGATAATTGCTCATGGTTTTGTGGTTTTTTTTTTTTTTTTTAAGTAATTTTGATGTGCAACAAATGTAGCACACTTATTACAACATTTATAACAAAGTGCCATGAGTGGGATGAGAATTGAACTGTCTGTCATGACCTGCCATCTGCCAAACACACAGCGCTGCTTGTTAGCTTATAATCCCATTCAGGACACACTTTTTGAAAACAATTTTTACATCAATTTAGTAAATATTTAATAAAGTATCTTTTGTTACAGTGGGAACTTTAGGTTCCTCATAAACCAGACACAAATACATTTTATATATTACCTGTTCATCAAACTTCTGCAACAGGGAATCCATGTCATTGCGGAAAGCAGCTTTTCTAATTCGATACAGCTTAATCAGTCGAAGTGAGTAAGTGTCGAGGGCAGTCATGAAGGTCCCCATGAGATCCTTGGTGGTAACGCGTGAGAATTCCGCACAAATCTACAAAGCAACAAAAAAAAAAAAATATAGAAGAAAACTTTTAAAAGGTACATTATATAAAAATCACATTGTTTTCAAATTTAGTTAAACAGCTTAATTTCAAAACATTTAGTTAGTCTCAGTTGATCTATTGGTCAGGCCTTGATTGGATTTAGTGGTGGTACAAATTATAACTGACGCATTTAAAAAAAAAGGAAGAAAAATCTGATCGGCAGATTTTACAGTAAGTCTATAGAATACCTAATCAAATGTTGATAAGACAAAATAATGGTTTCAATTGTTACAGGATGCATTGCAGAAAATAAATAAATTGTATTTTAAATTCATTGCAAAAATTTTATTAATTTTATAGTTATGTAAGAATGAAGTAAGAATAACATCCTGTGGTCAAATTTGGATACTTTCATAACACGCAAGTGACTTTCTCAATCCTGTTCTGTGAGTTTCATGGCTGTTGCCTGCTAAGGGTCACCACCAAAAGATTCTAGATGCCCAGTGAAGACAAGTCATTGCGGCGACTGTGGTTCAGGGGGTTGGGAAGCTCATCTGTAACCGGAAGGATGCTGGTTCTATCCCCCAGCTCTCTCTGTCCTGGTCGTTGTGTCCTTGGGCAAGACCCTTTACCCTACCGCTTACTGGTGTTGGCCAGAGGGGCCAATGGCGCGATATGGCAGCGTCGCTTCTGTCAGTCTGCCCCAGGGCAGCTGTGGCAACAACTGTGGTTTCCCTGCACCAATGTGTTAATGTGAGAGTGAGTGAGTAGTGGAATTGTAAAGCGCTTTAGGTGCCCAGAGAAGAGCAAAATAAAAGCAATCCGTTATTATACACAGTAAGTTGACAAGTAAATAGATTTCACTTCAGTAGAGTTGTTGGTAATACCAAAATTAGCTTCATATTTTTAGAGCCAACTATTTTTTTATATTTTACCATTAGCATTGTTAGCTCAACGGTAGCCTTCAACCTTTTCTACAAGATATTGGAGTGATACAAACAGATGCTTCTCAAGGGCACAAGAAATGGAGCTCACGTTCATTTACTCACCCAGACAAGTTTCAAGGCATTTGGAGTTGTTCAGAAGAAATTTTAAAGGTCCTATATCATGTAAAAATCAACTTTTTGGAGCTTTTAAACACATTTTAATGTTATTTCCTTAGATTAAAGACCCTCCAGAGTGGTTTTTGGCTTAATTCAGGCATTTCTTAGTTGTCTCAGTCAATCCTTTCCCCATAACCGTGGCTCAGCTCTCTCCTGCAAAACGACTGACTCGTAACATTGGGATTAAAATTTCTTTCTAACAACTCCAAATGCCTTGAAATTTGTCTGGGTGAATAAATGAATGTTTTCCATTCTAGAAATAAGACCACACTGAAAAAAAACAAACAAAAAAAACGGAAGTTTTCCTTTAAATATTTAAGAGATTATCTTACCTGTTCTTTCAAGAAGAGAGCTGGCCATCTGAGCTGCATTTCCTTGACCAAGGGCTGCATCTCCACAACTTCTTTCCTCCTGAGAGAGAATGTGATGTCCATCTTTTGGGTGATGAGTGCCATGTTCTTATCCCTCTTCTTCATTTCATCTTCCAAAATGCATCTTTCATTTTCAAGAGACTCATCATTGTAGTTTTCTGGGACATCAGGGATAAAGTTGACTTCACCTCGCTTTGGTTTCTTTAAGGAAAATCTATTTGAGCCACTGTCATCTTCTTCCCCTCTTCTTTTTCGATTGACTGCAACTTCACTACATCCAGCTTGACTTAGCTTGGAACGGTAGTTGCCAAGCTTGAACTTAATGCTTGTTGCCCAACCATCATATCCTGTGCCATTGCCAGGCTCTTTGAGGCAGGGATGTTTGGAAACTAGCTCCTGTGCAACAGATGTTATTTCATTCTTGTCAGGGTAGGCTTTGATTGCAAACATTTCTTGTGCCAGCTTGTCTAGAATTTCCATCTTGACGTCTCTTGTTACACTTAAATTTGCCCCTGCTTTCTCATATACCTCATTGCCCTTGCGAAGTTTTAACGCTACATCATAGGAAAAGGTTGGGATAGGAAATGGATTTGGCCACTGTGAAGTGCTACGCATGTAGGTCTGGGTTGATGAGGATGGGCTGAAAGAAGATGCTGAACTCACACTGGCTGTATCAATAGATGAGATAGCGCTGTGATCAGATGGAGTCTGTGGTGGCGAGGCTGATGCATTTTCCTCCCAAATGAGGTGCAACACTGCCTGTCCAGCAGGTAGCTCATTAATATCCATCAGGTTGCAAAGTGCGTTCCCAAAATCTGGGTCTTCATATTGTATTGCAAAGTCACCTTCAAGTCCAAGCTTTGCTTGTAGTTTATCTTGAAGCTGCTTCACAGATTCTGGAACAGTGGACAGTTGGATTTTTCTGATAAGTTTTGGACTGACGTGGACTCGCAGTAACAGTGCCTGTGAAGACAAACCAAAAAAAAAGGGCGCAAGTCTAAATAATTAACGAATTCAAAGTAATCAACTGAAAACTATTTAAGAATAATACATACCATCACTTTCAATGCAGGAGGCACGTAACAGGTGTCACCATCAGTTGTCCAGCTACGCAGTATTCAGCTAAAGGGTGGTAATCATTCAAATCTTCTGGGTCAAGTATTTCCAGATCTTTGTAGCTGCTGTCAAGCTGATATGATCTGTAATGTTCCATAAACCAAGAGGAGAGCTTTGTAGCAACAAATGACACTTTCCCAGAGTCAGTTATTTATTGCAGTTATTTTATGAATTTTTCGAGATGTTCCTAAAGGGTTGCATATTTCAAAGTCGTCAAAATACAAAGCTAAACTAATGCAAGTATCTTGCAATCCTAAAAGCTTGTTGTTTTTGAAATACTGCCCATCTCTAAATGATCTGTAACCTTCACTAATTTCTTTATCAAATGCTAACTTTTCAAAGAAACTTTTCTCTTTCAATAAGTTCTCCAAGACCTGGTTTACTGAGACATAAACAAATGTATTTCTAGTTCTCGCTTTGTAGGTGTACTCTTTAGGCTCAATTACATGAAAATTATTCTTGAAATAAATAGTTCTCTTGTAATCAGTAGATAATGCACCTTTTGGTTCTGTTGAGATAATTAATGGGTTGGTTTTGAAAAGTGCATCATTTATATTTTTAATTACATTATCATCTGCCTCAATGTTCTGTTCAGCAAGCACCTCTTTGATTCTTTGAAATGAAAATTTTAAAATGTCACTAATTTCCTCAATAATTCCTTGCAAAGCACTTTTAGAAACATGTAACAATATTTGCATGCATGGAAAAAGTCTAGCTATTTTATGTTCAAGACATTGGTAATCTACAAACTCATTGTCCTCTTTATCACTTGCTGCTACACCTGAACCACTTGATAATGTCTCTGTATCTTTTGAGTTTTTGTGCTTTCTGCTTGTGTGTGACGTAAGGGTTGATAAATTGTTGGTAACATAGTCACATTTTTGGAAAGGACAGGATACAGTCTGATGGTTTTTTAAGTGCCTTAAAATATGTGAAATAAATGTATGCTGTGAACAGTTTTCATTAAATTCACAAAAATCACAAAAAAAATGTTGAGATCTCTTGCCTTTTCTTAGCCCTGTTGTGTGATCTGCTGAGGTGAGACTTCAATGCCCCTCGTGTCCTAAACGAACAGACGCAGTCACTGTAAACACAGGGCAAATGAAATCCTCTTCTATGTTGTAGCTGGTGATGTCTTAAGAGTACTTCTTGGCTTGAACAGACAAAAGAGCAGAACTGGCACTGCATACAAAAACTATAATGAGAAGAGAGGAGAGGACAGTGTCAACAATTCAAAAGAAACCTGAATTAATCTCAAATTACCAAAGTTACATTACCTGATTATGTGTTTGGGGGCAGGGGGAGGCACTCCTGTTCTGATTCCTCTCCTTACCAACTCTTCGTCAGTCCCTCACAAATCAGGACAAGCAGTGGTCTGGAGTTGGCTTTTAATTCTCTAAATAAATAAAAAATAGCAGTTAGTTTTAAAATAAAGTACCAGCTTCCTGACATTACTTAAGAATTTTTTTCTCCTGTCCTAATTGTTTTCACTAAAGTGAGCTGATTCTGCCTTGTAAAATGCCATGTAAAACAGTGTAAAACAAATAATTTACAAGATATACATTACATCAAATGTTTAATTTATTAAATGTTTAATTTATTATTAACAAATTGTATTCTACATGGAATATGTCTGTGAAGGTTCTCAGTCATCCAGGTCATCGTAGTCAAAGGAGCTTGCAAAGAAAAGCGTCTGGACTTCTTAGTCCTGGACCTTAGAACTGAAGAAGCTTCTCGGATGAGAGGTGAAACGTCTTCAAGTAACTTAAAGAAGCCCAGACGCTTTTCTTTGCAAGCTCCTTTGACTACATGGAATGCACCAACAGTGTACTGGGATGTATTATGTATGCCAAGGATACTTTTGTGTGATTGGTTTTACAACTTAGAATGACAAATATTTGGATAAAACTCCTGAAGCATCTGTTTAAATTATCAGTGCATTTATTAATGATGCTCCATAAATAAACCAAAACAATGTTTTGTGCATAACAAAAAGCTCACAATTGTGCAGTCAAAATGTAAACTAAAAGATGCTGAGCATAATAACAAAGACAGATTTCGCAGCTGCTCTGTTTCCAAGTTCTACTGCGTGACTGACAGCCTGGAGTTTGAAATCCTCTTTGTCACCATGTCTCTTACAGGTGGCATTTATGGTCCTTATACACATAATACGGTAATATTACGTTGAAGCAGAGTAGTATCACTCTGCGAGGCTCCTCAGTAGCCGTAATAATCCAACAATCAATCAAGCAGTGCAGCTTTATAGCTTAGCAAAGTTGTACCAAAACATTTTTGACAGATTTTTTTAAAGCTGTGTACCACATAAAATTGGTTCGCGGTCAGTAAGCACAACCAGAATTCATACATAAGGCGCACGGATTTTAGGCCGTGCTTCAAGGCGTTAGCCCGGTTAGCTCGTTAGAGCCGCCCAGCTCCACGCACGCGGTGATCCGCAGCAACTAGTTAACGGAGATTTGCCCCGTTAATGCAGTTATGGCATTAACTTTACGCTGACAGCACTAAAATAGTAACCTTCAAATGTTTTCTTTTTACCGACCAGCTCCTCTTTGATAGCTGCCGTGTCCATCTTGTTGCCTGCAGGTGAAGCGATGGGGGAGGGGGAGTTGTGTCAGTGAAGGAGAGAGCCGAGGCGGAGTAACGTTGCGTAGAGACAAAAGTGGACGAAAGAGAGGCAAACTTGCGGCTCCACAAGTATAATTATAATGTAACATAGACTATATCGATATAAACGATATTGTTACATCTCATATCTCGTATAAAAATATATCAATATATTTAGAAACTCGATATGTCGCCCGGTCCTAATCACTTGTTCATCAGTTTTGTTCCAGCTTCATTACTGGATGCATAGTTCTAATGCAAAGTTATTTTTAAATAGCAGCGGGGGGTGGGGGTGGTTGCCGCCTATTTTGTTTCGTTGGGTGGTATGGCGGCCACAGACTGCACTTCATGAAATACACATAGGGGGTGTCGCGGAGGCTTGTCAGATATGAGCGCGCCTCTTTAGTAGCGATGTTTGTCGGATTTTCATTGTTTTGTGACATGGCACGTAGTTTGTGACATGGAATCTTAAATGATATAGTAAACACATACCCGTAAGCCACAAGGCTTCTTAGCCTAGAAAGTAATGCTATGCTAAGTTTCAGAAAAATACAAAGAACATCAGTTGTGATATTTCTAAAAGACAAATTGAGACTGTTCAAACATATACTGTCTGATATAATAAAAGAAACATTACTTGCCTTTAGAAAGTTGAGATGACCGATCTATCCAGCTCCTGATATAAAAAGCCTCACGTTCTCATTAAGGCAGACGGCCAGGTGGCTTTCAGTCCTTGCAAAAGCGCAAAGTAGACCCCGTAGTATCCAAAAATATGAGATGCGCATGCGTGCTCAGGCACAGAAAGGCGCCAACAGCTTCAACTTATGTAAAACTTGAATTCATTCATTTTGCCAGCAATAAATTTCATCTGAGACCAACTTTTGCTCCAAAACGTTAAAGGATTAGTTGAAACCCTTAATTTATTTGAGTTTATGGGGCAACTCAACTTTTATTGTTGAATTGTGAAAGAAATAACTGTAAGCTCAACAATTGCAAGTTTGATTTTTTACAGTGTAGGGATGCCACTCAGCTGGGTCCGCCTCCACTGCAGCGGCACGGCAGGCCACGCCCCGCCACACACATTAACCAGGTATAATAAATTTTTACGCAGATATTTGTTTTTCATTGATAAGTGTCATAGTGCTCCTTTTATAATAATAATAATAATAATAATAATAATAATAATAATAATAATAATAATAATAATAATTTAGGTTAAGGCTCCGCTACACGCTCTGAAACCCTATAGGCGATATAAGGATGACAGCTCACGAGATTTTATGTTCGCTACGAGGATAATTTAAGTTCAGCTTTTTTATTCATTTGAAGGAGACCTTCCACACGGCGGGGTTTTTTTTGTTTTTTTTTGTTATATTTTTTTAAGAGTTCAAAATGTTCAAATCATTACATAGATAGAATGTAATAGAATGTAATTTTGTCTGTAGCGCTTCATGGATTTCATAAGCAACACACTATTTGTATTTGTTTATACAAAGCGTACGAGAGAGGGGGGCGGGGGTATATACAGTGCTAGATGTCAAAAAGCATGTGCGGCTCCCAGTGTTTTCCGTGGAAACCGGAGTGGTTCCAAAACCAAATGGCTCTTCGGGTGCTAAAGGTTGCCAACACCTGCCCTATACACCTCTTCGTTACAATCAGCTTTCACATCCAAACATCGAAAAACACAGGAAGCCAGACGGTACATTTTACCTAAAAAGTAAACTTTTAAGCACTGCCCTCTGGTGACAAAATGTGCAATTACACAAACCAATGATATCAACATATTAAAGTAAAGAAAACACAAAGATAACAAACAAAGTAGCACAAACATCCATCCATCCATTCGCTTCCGCTTATCCTTTTCAGCGCTGTACAGGTGGCCAGTCTGTCACAGGGCTAACACACAGAGACAGACAACCATTTGCACTCACATTCACTCCCACATTCACACCTATGGGCAATTTGGATTAATCAATTAACCTATCCCCACAAACTGCATGTCTTTGGAATAATATCACATTATTTAGTAACGGTGTTGCGGTAACATGGAGAGATATTAAGATATTTAAGACCTCTTTTTCACACCTTATATATGTATATGGATATATGTATTTAACATGTTTCGCTTCTGCGTATTCATTATATGATGGCTTGAGAATACAATGTGATGTAGGTTGTTGGTAGAGTTTTTTCCAATCTACTTAGTTTGAAAGATTAAGCTATACTTTAATTTTGCAACATGAATGCTTAAAGCTTAAAGGCCGTACAAAGGAAGATATTTGCATCTATAACACAGTGGATTAGAAAGAAACAAGGCAGAAAGCGGCAATATTAACAAAATCATATTAAAACAGTTAAATTCCATCACTGGTTGTTAGAGTGCGATTATATGTCAGGGGTTGTGCCACATCCTGCTCCACCTCTATTCAATCCTCTGTTTTAACAAGAAAGCATAATGAATCAGAGGCGGTGATAGCTTCTGAATCAACCTCTTTTGTTGAAATTTAATTAAAATGTCAGGAAAATGTATATCGCATTTTCCCCACTATAAGGCACACTTAAAATCCTTTAATTTCTTCAAAAATCAACAGTGCACCTTATGTATGAATTCTGGTTGTGCTTACTGGCCTCGAACTGATTTTATGTGATACATGATGCTTCAAATCTGTCTAAAAATTTTTTAGCACGACTTTGGTAAGCTACGAAGCCACACTGCTTGATGGATTGTCGGAGCATTACGGCTACCATTTTCAGGAGCTTTGGAGAGTAATCTGGGTCCAAAACTCCGTCCGTTTCAGGTCGCAAAGTCAAACGGCATCACTGAGAGTTAAAAAGGGTCTAAAGTCTTTTATCTTTATTAAAATCATCAGTGTTGCCGCTTTACCAAGTGTAACAATTAAGTTTAACATCCAGGCATCCATGAAAACCGAATTTATTAAATTTAACAGAGTTAGAAGTTAGCAGGAAGTTAGCTCGCTAGTTTCCACCTAAACATGATATATCATGTTCTGACTGAGAGATTTCCGAAAAAATTAAAATGTACAGCTCTGCTACCACTTCCAACATAAATGAAGACAGAAAACTAAACAGCAGTGACCTTTTTAGGGTTACTGAAGTTGGACTAGCTGGTATATAATGATGCTGTACGTGATCGTTAGCGACACAGCTATGTTAGCATAACATAAACACAGTGAAGCTGGAGGATAAACGCTAACTTTTTCCTCTCAATAAAAGTTAACATGAGGGTTTCCGATATTTATGGACAAATGCAATTGCATGGCAGGATGCTGTAAATGGACCAAACTTCAGTCAGGAGAACAACCCCATGCATGTAAATGTTGCTGAACTGCAGAGCTCCTTCAGTGACAGACTGCTGCATCCTCGATGCATGAAGGAGCGTTTCTGCAGGTCCTTCCTCCCTGCAGCTGTCAGACTGTACAATCAGAACTGCTCACAACAAACATAGATGTTTACATCTTCACTGTAACTGCAATAATTTAATCAACCAATTCACACTACAACCTAGTTTGCCTTTTATGTATTTTTATTTAATTTAATAACTGCACAGTACTCTCTGTTTATAGTAAACATTGTCCTTGATGTAAATATGTAAGACAAATTGTGTATGTTTCTGTTCTGTGTTCTGTGTCCTGTTTGTTTGTATATTTGTCTTTCTGGCTGCTGTTACAACCAAATTTCCCCTTGTGGGACAATTAAAGGATTATTCTATTCTATTCTATTGTATCTACGATGTTAGTTACTAATATACTGCAACAACATAGGAATAGAGCAGCTGCGAGAGAATTCAGCATTAATGAATCAATGGTACAGATGTGGAGGAAGCAAGAAGATTGAGTTGAGTAAAGTTCAACTTATTTGACTGTTTTGTTTCTCTTAATGCGCTTTATAGTCTGGTGCGCCTAATGGTCCTGAAAAATATGGTATATAGTAGAGATGGCACGATACCACTTTTTTTATGTCCGATACCGATACCGATATCATAAATTTGGATATCTGCTGATACCGATATGAATCCAATATAATGTTTTTTAATCAATAAAACTGTTTTTTTACTATCTTGCTGCATTTTGTATAAGTTCATACTCAAGTTTAAATAAACAAAACACTAAAGCTATTCTGTTACCTGTATGTAAAAAATACACTGCACCCAAAATATTTCATAGATCAGCAACACTGATCAATCTAATAAAGTTAAACCTACTCCATCCTCCCTATTCTGGTATTTTAAAGAGTACTTAGCAGAAATATTAAGCAACCTAACTAATAGGGTTGCAAACTCCCAGCAAAAATAAATAAATAAGGAACCACCCTCCACCTCATGATGCTTAATCGACGTAATCAACTTTAATTTGATGCAGTGTGGGAAAAAAATGCACTGAAATAAATTATTTTTCAAGAATAATTAAATAGATTCAACATCTTTCTTCAACAGAACTGCAGACTGCACAGATGGTATCCTCCCAAAGGAAAAAGTATTATAGCTTACTAGGGTATATTAGACTTAACAGTTACTATATACAGTAATGGACTTCTATATATTTTACATAGGATTAAAACTTTGGGTGTAACATTCAGATAATTATTTATTAAAAGCTCGACATTTTAAATGAGAATAAGAAAGAAAAGTATGTCTTTGTGCCCCCTTTCCCTGTTCATGCCCTATCGGCCCCCCTGGCTAAACTTTGCTAGCTCCGCCCCTGCACAGTTACCAGCCGTCAGCTGCATAGAAAAAGATCCTGGTGTAGAAAGTAATATTAAATAAATTCTAACAACAGCTTATCAAGCTTAATAGTGCTGCTGTTGTTCAGCCGCTGGTTTCCTCTTTCTGGTGCAAAGTGGGCCAAAAACAAACAAGAGAGACGGACTCACGACAGAAAAGCCGATCAGCTGATCATTGATCAGTTTCATGATTGAAGTAGCAGCAGGAGAGAGAGAGAGAGGCAGTCGCTCTATATATCGGTTGTTAAGCTTAACGTGGGAATGCTTTACAAACATTCAGAGATGAACTTACACACTTGCTTTACTTCTCTCTGGGATAACTTCCTCGGAGATGAAATGCTGAGAGGCTACAAATACACACAGCTGCACTATCACATGACGCACACTGCTCCGACGTGCTACGGTTATGAGCCGAGTTATGCCGTGTCGCAAGTTTTTTAAGGTGCTTTTTTGATATTTAATGGATCGGATTATATTTTTTATTTCTCTCCTATATCCGATCCAGTAATTTACGTCAGTATCGGACCGATACCGATACGTAATATCGGATTGGTCCATCTCTAGTACTGACATAAGCATTTAATCTTAAAATTTGCATCGTTAAAATATGATGAATACAAAGAATATAACTAATTCAGCAAAAATGGTAATGTAGGGTGCTGTAGCAGGCTGGCAGAGGGACCCAAATGCAGGACTTGAAGTGAAAGGTTTAACTGAAGGATGCAGCTTTAATTACTGTGCAAAACTTAATGCAAGAAAAGAATACATAACCAAAATCTAGAAACTAGGCATCACAGAGAAACAACAAGAGAAACCAGGCACACAGAGAAACACAACAACAGAGGAAAACTCAGGGCTTAAATACACAAGGGAGTAAGGAAGGAAGTAGAAACATATGAGGAACACAGCTGGGAGAGATCAAACATAATGAGATGGGGAGAAAGAAAAATGAAAAAAAAAAACTGAATACCCTAACACAGACGTTCCCAAAGTGTGGGGCCCGCCCCCTAGGGGGGGCGCAGAGCCATTGCAGGTGGGGCGCGGCATGAAAAGGGAAAAAAAAACAAAAAAACAATGCTGCTAGCATGGGGCGCCTACACAAACGCAAAGCAGGAGATGAAGCATCGCTGAATATGTTTCCAAATCAACTTCATTCTAAGCCAAAGACTAGAAAATATGGTGAAGCATATCTTCCCTTTGGTTTCACCTGCACAAGTGCCGAGGTAGGTCTCCCTGCAGGACTGGTTTTCCCTTCGTCTGGAGCAGCGCTGGGCTGTTTAAATCACGGACAAACGGTATCCACATTCTTGATTTTTAGTTCACAAACACTTGTTGTAATGACTAACTACTCCTGACATTTTGGAGATGTTAGCTCTTTATACAGTAAAGTTACAGCGGGATACAAATAACATCAGGCTGATCCTGCCACGATTTGTTCCCCCTGTCTAAATCACGGACAAACAGGATCCCACAGTTGTTCATGTTTTTAAACCCATTTTGCACAGAGAGGTTTTTTTTTTTTTTTTTAAAAAATGTATTGATAGCAATGTTGAATATTATTACACAGGAAAAAAACAACTACATGTAAAATAATCACACCGTGACGCCTCTGCCTTTCTAAATAGACAGTAACTGCGTGTTTATATGTAAGCGTGTAAAACCTGAAGATAGAGACAAAATACTGTTAATCTGACTATCTGCCATTCTGCAATTCCTCTAATGTAAACAATAACGTGCACACAGCTGACGTGAAAAAAGGCACATGAACTCTATTCCTCGTCCACACGTAAACGCAAAAAATTAGTTTTAAAAAATCTCCATTTTCGCCGTTTATGTGTGGACGAAACAGCTGCGTTTTCAAAAATACCCGTGTAGGTGTGGACTAAATGTCATTTAGTGTAAATTAGTTAGCAGTTTATTTTCTTAGATTACTTGTTTTTGCTTAATTGTTTACTAAATGTTTGAGGTGTGTGGAACATTTATCTGTAAAACAAAGGGGGGCCCAGGGAAAAAAGTTTGGGAACCGCTGCCCTAACATAAGATGTGAGACTGTCAAAGTAAAACAGGAACAGGTAGTGATGGCCAAATGAAGCTTTCTGAAGCACTGAAGCTTGAAAGCTTTTCAAAAGTCCTCTCTGGTGACATCTGGTGGCCAAAAATATGAAGAGCAGCTTGAATCCACAAAGTAAAACCGACTGCTTCATGATTGCTCACTCTACAGAGTGGAATTCTGTCTGATATTGGGCCGCCGTTGTGTTGCTTGTATTTTTGGGGGTTAAAAAATGTTGTTTATTTCTTTAATAAATAATTTTGACCAGTAAATTTTCCTTGTTTAAACATGCACCATAGTGTGGTCTTTCTTTGCTTGTGACTTGTTGATGTTGGTAAATACAATAACTGAAAAATACCACATTACATATAACATACGTATAATAATGTACAACACATTATGGATTATGCTTCTGCTGTGAGGTCCCGCCTCCATGCACTTATGCAATTAATTGTCAGACAGGCATATTTATAAATAATATTATATTAGGGAAATTTTTCTATACATATTTTTGACCTGGGGGTAGAATTGATTGTGAACTGGAAAGGGGAAATGCTTATGAACTTGCAAATTAAAAACATGATGCATTTAAGGTAACCCTTTTTAATTTTAATTTAAGAAGAGAATTTGTTCCACTGTGCAATGGCCGAACCTGTTCCTTTTTGTGGAGATAATTTCTCCTGCCTTAAGGAAAATCCCTTCACATGGCACAGAGGAGGCTGCAGTGCAGAGAAACTGGTAGAGATGCAGTTATACAGTCTAACTGTCTAACCCAAATATAATTTCTCTTCAGTTTTGTCCTCATTTCTTTGCTGCATAACAAACCAAGGTCAGTAAACCTAATTCATATGCTTCTGAAAATCTCATTCACACAGAGAACTTTTATAATTTTATAAGTTTTACTTTATTTACCCCAAAGTTGAGAAATATGTGTCCAAGCAGCCAAAACAGCAAAGACAACCTGAATGAAAGAAATTCAACATCTTAATAATTTATTCGATTTAAGTGTTTAACTGTTTTTTTCATCCTCACAGCTCGTCTGACTGTGAGTCCCAGCAGCTCTCAGTTCTTTAAAGGAGACTTTGTGTCTCTGAGCTGTGAGGAGGACGACAGCTCTGCTGGATGGACTCTGAGGAGAAACACAAGCAGAGAAACCAGGACTCAGTGTGGAGATGAGTTTGGAAGATTAGACGGTATTTTATGCATCATGAACCACATTGTCCTACTGGACAGTGGAGTTTACTGGTGTGAGTCCAGAGAGGGTCCCATCAGTAACATGGTTAACCTGACAGTCACTGGTAAGCTGAGTGTGTGGAGTTAGTGTTGATGAAGCTGTGTGTAAATGGATGAAATGCTGTAGTTTGTCTCTGTGTTGAGGTGGATCAGTGATCCTGCAGAGTCCTGTCCTCCCTGTGATGGAGGGAGATGACGTCACTCTGCTCTGTAAAACAAAGACCACTCCCTCCAACCTCCCAGCTGCTTTCTATAAAGATGGCTCCCTCATCAGGGAGCAGCCTACAGGTCACATGACCATCCAGCATGTTTCCAGGTCTGATGAAGGCCTCTACAAGTGTGACATCAGCGGTCATGGAGAGTCTCCATCCTGCTGGATCACTGTCACAGGTGACACACTCACCTGTCTGTGTTTCTGCAGCTTTCAACATTCACAATGTGACGACAACTTAATGACTGTGTTTGCTTTATTTTAGATAAACACACCACCACACCTCCACCTACATCGACCTCTCCTCATGGTTCCTTTCTCCGTCCTGTGTTGTTACCTGTTGGATCAGTCTGTGTTGTGGTTCTGCTGGTCTTAGTAATTCTATTGGTGAGACAATGTGTTCACAGGAAGCCTAAAGGTGAGACTAAGAATGATTCCTTTAAAAAATGTATTTAAATTATTTTTTGCATGCAATTTGCAAACACGTTCAACAGTTTCCTTAAGTGTTCATTAAGTTTACTATAGAAAAAACTATATTGATGTTCATTTTGGTTTATTTCAGATGACGTTGAAAAAGTTAGTGAAGATGACATCGCTTACAGTGACCTCAAAATATTACATCACCAACAAAAGCCAATCAGATGGAGCAGAGGTAGTGTTTTTATGTACTGTGTGTATATGTAAAGTATATTTTTTGTAGTTTTAAACATTTTTAATTATATACAAAATTTCTTAAGAAAGATCTTATTAAGTTTTACACCAACATTTATAAGTGCCCTTAAGTGGATTAGATCAACTGAAGTCTTTAGTCCTACAGTGTTGATTTTATTTTTCGGACCTGTAGGTTACTTGGTTAGGACTAGTTCTTAGGTAACTGGTTTATTAAAAGGCTTTTCTATTAGCTGTTTCCCTTGTTGGCAAATTCAGAGATTTATTGTATTTCAAAACTCCTCCCAGTCTCTTTGAGGTTAGCTAAGAGGTACAGTGGAGCAAAAAAGTATTTAGTCAGCCACCGATTGTGCAAGTTCCCCCACTTAAAATGATGACAGAGGTCAGTAATTTGCACCAGAGGTACACTTCAACTGTGAGAGACAGAATGTGAAAAAAAAATCCATGAATTCACATGGTAGGATTTGTAAAGAATTTATTCGTAAATCAGGGTGGAAAATAAGTATTTGGTCACCTCAAACAAGGAAAATCCCTGGCTCTCACAGACCTGTAACGTCTTCTGTAAGAAGCTTTTCTGTCCCCCACTCGTTACCTGTATGAATGGCACCTGTTTGACCTCATCATCTGTATAAAAGACACCTGTCCACAGCCTCAACCAGTCAGACTCCAAACTCCGCCATGGCCAAGACCAAAGAGCTTTCGAAGGACACCAGGAAAAGAATTGTAGACCTGCACCAGACTGGGAAGAGTGAATCTACAATAGGCAAGCAGCTTTGTGTGAAAAAATCAACTGTGGGAGCAATCATCAGAAAATGGAAGACATACAAGACCACTGATAATCTCCCTCGATCTGTGGCTCCACGCAAGATCTCATCCCGTGGGGTCAAAATGATCATGAGAACGGTGAGCAAAGATCCCAGAACCACACGGGGGGACCTGGTGAATGACCTGCAGAGAGCTGGGACCAAAGTAACAAAGGTCACCATCAGTAACACACTACAACGGCAGGGAATCAAATCCCGCAGTGCCAGACGTGTTCGGCTGCTGAAGCCAGTGCATGTCCAGGCCCGTCTGAAGTTTGCCAGAGAGCACATGGATGATACAGCAGAGGATTGGGAGAATGTCATGTGGTCAGATGAAACCAAAGTAGAACTTTTTGGTATAAACTCAACTCGTCGTGTTTGGAGGAAGAAGAATACTGAGTTGCATCCCAAGAACACCATACCTACTGTGAAGCATGGGGGTGGAAACATCATGCTATGGAGCTGTTTTTCTGCCAAGGGGACAGGACGACTGATCCGTGTTAAGGACAGAATGAATGGGGCCAAGTATCGTGAGATTTTGAGCCAAAACCTCCTTCCATCAGTGAGAACTTTGAAGATGAAACGAGGCTGGGTCTTCCAACATGACAATGATCCAAAACACACCGTGTTTGTGGCAGGAGTTGAAAGTCCGTGTTGCTCGGCGACAGCCCCAAAACATCACTGCTCTTGAGAAGATCTGCATGGAGGAATGGGCCAAAATACCAGCTACTGTGTGTGCAAACCTGGTAAAGACCTATAGTAAATGTTTGACCTCTGTTATTGCCAACAAAGGTTATGTTACAAAGTATTGAGTTGTATTTTTGTTATTGACCAAATACTTATTTTCCACCCTGATTTACGAATAAATTCTTTACAAATCCTACCATGTGAATTCATGGATTTTTTTTTTTCACATTCTGTCTCTCACAGTTGAAGTGTACCTCTGGTGCAAATTACTGACCTCTGTCATCATTTTAAGTGGGGGAACTTGCACAATCGGTGGCTGACTAAATACTTTTTTGCCCCACTGTATCTACGTGTATGTCTACGACAAATTTTGTTACTGTATAATCTTCTTCCTCCAGTCTTACCAGCCAGTCAAAGTGTTTTTAACTTTCAGTCGCATTTTAGCCATATCTTCATACAGCGTTTTATTTTATGTAATTATAAAAGTGGGCACATGTCCAAATGATGAATATCTTACATACTGTGCATTACTTGTACTGATAACTTTTTATTCATTTGTAAGAAATTTTGCAAAATATTGACTAGGGCTGGGCCATATCATACCGTTCACGTTCATTACCGGTATAATGTTGGGCAACGATAAGAAAATGAAATATTGCAATAAAATATGGGTAAAACGTGCATGCACAGTGCCTTTGTTTTAATATGTACATGGCCGAAAAAGCATGGCGGCGACGCAGAATGAGAAGAGCGAAAGGGGATTGTTAAATGAAACAGATGAACCAGAATAGGTTTGTAAAAATGCTGCAACTTCAGTGGTGTGAAACTGGTTTAGCTTTCGTCTGTCAGATTCACAACAAAGCACTATTTTTGATAGAGCATGCTAGCAGGCTGTCGTTATTACCATGTTTTTTGGAAAACACGGCGCACTTAAAATCAATCCTTTGATTTTTTCTGAAAATTGACAGTGCCCCTTAAAATCCCGTGTGCCTTATGTATGATAAGGTTGTGGTTGGTTCTGGTTGTGTTTACTGACCTTGAAACAATTTTATGTGCTACATGGCACTCGAAAATCTGTCAAATGTTTCAGTTCGACTTTCCTAAGCTACGAACCCGCACCGCTTGATGGATTGCCAGAGCATTACGGCTATCGTAGTCAGGAGCCTCGCGGAGTGATACGTACTGTGCTTCCACATAATATTACCGTATTGTGTGTGTATAACCTCTTTTTAAGTTTTGTGTATATTATACATGGTTATGCTGAGGATATGTCAGCCAGTTTCCACTGGAAATGCCTTTTGGTTAAACTGTCAGCAAGGAATTTGCATTTGCACTGTTAAATTTTTATATAACTTTAATGCACATAAAAAACAGCTGTTTGTATAAGTGAAAATAGATTGATGGGTTTCTTTTTGCACTAATAAAGTTGAGGAGTCGTAAAGTATTTTGTCTAGTGTCAATTATATCGTCAGTTATATCATTATTGCAAATTTTCAAGTGCTTTTCTGTTTAAAGTAGAAGCAACAGTGTTGATCTGTGGCACAAGGACTGTTGCAGATGAACCTGCATACTGGGTTTTTCTGGGTAATATGACCAAGATACAGCCAGAGGTTGGCCATAAGATAGACTTCTCCTCTTCAGCTGCCCAAAAAAAGGCTCTGGATCAAAACATAAACAAGCCATCTGTAGTGACAGGTAAAAGGAGCCGTCCTCAAAAAAGAAAAATCCCACCTGCTACTGTGGAGGAGTTGTCACTGCTATTGGATACTTTGCTGGAACACAGTAAAGCTGTGGGTCATGGGAATGGTAAATGGTAAATGGCCTGTATTTATGTAGCGCCTTACTAGTCCCTAAGGACCCCAAAGCACTTTACATATCCAGTCATCCACCCATTCACACACTGGTGATGGCAAGCTACATTGTAGCCACAGCCACCCTGGGCCGCACTGACAGAGGCGAGGCTGCCGGACACTGGCGCCACCGGGCCCTCTGACCACCACCAGTAGGCAACGGGTGAAGTGTCTTGCCCAAGGACACAACGACCGAGACTGTCCAAGCCAGGGCTCGAACCGGCAACCTTCCGATTACAAGGCAAACTCCCAACTCTTGAGCCATAATGTTTTATATAGGGGTCTAGATTTATGCCTGAAGTGCACTGCCATGTAAATAATTTGCATTTACTGAATATGTACTGACTGAGTCCCACTGTTCAAAAGTTGAATAAAGAAACAAACAAATTTTTGCCTCTTTTTTATTTTATTAAAAACACTTTATACAACATCACATCAGTTACAATGATGATGTCATTTATAGTTTACAAATGACAAAATGTTTATGCAAAATCATGACAGTGTTTACATGATATCACTCACTACTAGCACTTTATTTACTGTATCTTTTGAAAAAAAAAGTACCACTATTTATACAGAACAAGACTTAAGAATATTTAACAGGAGCAGGTTTCATTTTTCCCTGGTTTTATTATCACACTGTTGACCAAACGCAGCAAACCTTCACCATCTTATCCAGAAGGGTCACCTCTTCACCCTCACATGGAAGAAGTAATCTGATTGGCATGGTGGTATGTTTGAAGCAGGTCCCTTGTGTAGCGCTGGAACCCAGTCACGATGTGTTTCATCCATTTCATAGGCTGGTTTGCTGCAATAATGCCAAATAATTAGCAACTCTATAAATAGAAGGTAGGGATGCACCGATACCGATACTGGTATCGGGTATCGGGGCCAATACTGTAAAATGTGTGTGTACTCATACTCGTAAAAGTTAACCGATACCATGAACCGATACCAACTTATTTCATTAATCAGAAGGTGGCTTGTCATTTCTGTTGTAGTTTTTTAGATTGGCCACTGGGGGGACATCCCGCGCTAAACAAGCACAAACTGGAGGCTGCTGTAGCTAGGCTAAACAAAATGTCAGCAGTGTGGACCGGAGCAGCCAACTTTAACTCAGGTTTTGGAAAAGCGAAGAAAAATGTCAAGAGAAAATCCACGGGCAGTTAAAATAACAGAGGCTCTGACTCATTTTATCGCTCTGGATGACCAGCCAATGCCGGTCGTGGAAAACATAGGATTGCACCGTCTTCTCAGCATACTCGAGCTGCGATATGAAATATAATAAATAAACAGAAGTGTTTATTTATTATTCTGAAAGCTCGAGACAGTGCCAATTGTTCAGTGATATTTTGTTAAATTACAATGTGGAGACTCTGCAATAATTTAACAGAAGTGCTTATTTTTCACTTGAAATTTTTTTGTGGTCATTTTTATTAAGATTTTATTTTTTATCGACAGAGAATAAAATAAAACCTGTCTTCCAATTCATTGCATTTGTGTGTGTGTGGTAGAAGTATCGGTTTTTGTACTCTGTATCGGCAAGTACTCAGATCCAAGTATCGGTATCGTATCGGTTTGAAAAACTCTGTATCGTTGCATCCCTAATAGAAGGTAGTTCTGCAAAATCACTCAGTAGGATGTTTGTTCTAATTTATTATGACCTCAGAGTGCATCGAAAATAAAACTAATAGGCTATAAAGAGTGATATGAACATATTTAGAAACTGTCTGGAGCACCAACAGATATTTGGAGATGGTCTCGTACTACTAAACCATTTTCAAGCTTATTCTCTTGCCGGTCGTGCGATCGAACATTGCAGCCGACCGCACAGCAAATACGAACCATGGCTGTTTTGTGTGCCTTCGCTCCCTTTTCGCTTGCGCTTTGTTTTGACCCCGAAAATGGCGGATCAGGCCAAAATCCTTTCCACGCCCACCCCGTGACATCACGCTCCAAAGCCCTATTGACTATACCTCAAAGATCAAAAAAGTATTAACTTTGTGTTTTGTTGCCTCAGCAAGGATGTGAAGTGTCAAAACTTTATCTATCAGTGGCCTTTGAAGTAGGAAATAAGAGATATCACTTGTCAATGGAAAATTGTACTTAGTAGTCAGTATAATCTGTTAATGATATAAGTTTGAATATGGTAGAATACTGCATGTAATCATTTGTGTTTAGAAGTATGTAGTTGGTGGCATGTTGAAAGAATGTCTCATCCTAGGAGGTCTGTAACATTCCAGGGTGTTCTGGTGTTCACCGCCACATCCTAGGAGCATGGGAAAGGTCGTACCTTGTTTTATTGTTTTACGGTAGGATTAACGTAGTTATATCTGTTTTAGTCTAAGTGCTTTTTGTTTAGATGAACTGCTGGACTTCCAGACCAGCAGGTTTAGGGAAGTCTTTATGGGGTCACACTCTGACCCCACACACACACACACACACACACTTCAATGTAAGGAACAAACACTCACTGAAGTGTATAAATAAAGGACCAGGGCAGTCCTCAGGGCGGGTCTCTGAGTCTCACTCAAGGCTGCCCTTGCTAGCAAGAAAATCTGTGTGTTTCTCCTCTCTGATTCTCTGCTGAAGAAGTGTTTTAGAATATATCTCTTAACATCACTGCATTCTGTTTTCCAATTTTCCATCACACAGGTGGTCTAGTGTATACTTTAGCTCATGTTAACATACTCCCTAGGCAATTCACTGTATTAATATTAAAGTCAAATTGTTTCAATCATAAATTTTTCCAAAACATATGTGAAAGTCTAAAAATGAACACACCATTGTTCTGTGTCTTTAGATGACAGTTTTGACATTCATCCACATAAAAAACAAAAAAAACATAATACACACTGTCTGAGCAGCTTGGAAAGAAAAGCGTCTGGACTTCTTTAAGTTGTTTGAAGACGTTTCACCTCATCCTTCTTCCTCATCCTAGAAGCTTCTTCAGTTCTAAAGTCAAATGGTGGAGTGTCCCAGATTTAAACCAAGTGGGAGTAACCCCCCAAAACGTCTTGATGCATTCTCAATCATCCAGGAAAGTAAATCTCCAAATCTCCATTCACAGAGAGTGGCCTAAGGGTACATCTTTCGCCATCTTACAATGCTGTGATTGCAGCCATTCCCTAGCTCTCTGTGAATGGTACTCGTGGCCATTGATCAGTGGTCTTTTATCAGTGGGTTTTGATCAGTGGTTGTTGATCAATGGTCATGAGAATTTGCATAATTACGATTGAGGAACTGACCTCCCAGCCCATTGTTCCTTCAGTGGGCTGGTTTCAGTCATTATGCAAATGTACTGTTTATAAGATTGGGGAAACCTGCAGTCAGCTGAGACTGAAGAAGTCACTTGGATGAGTGACGAAACGTTTCTCCCACAAAACGCTACGTCCAGATGAACAGAATCAACTTTTTGGAGATTTACTTTCCTGGATCAAGACATTTTAACCCACTTTGGCAAGGATGGCCTAAACTTGTACGTCAGTATGAGCAAACAGCACATAAGATGGCGGAACTACAGGAACCACCTGAGATTCAGCCTCAGATGCCGACAAAACCGGATTACTCCTAAAAGTCTGCAAATGAGCTCTTCAGTTAAAAGCTTCCGGACAACAAAAATCCTCCAGAAGGCACAGCATTAGTTGCTTAATGAACGGATGAGGCAAACAAATTGTACCATCGACATGCTACAATCTCAAGAGGAGTGGATCCGACAGAGACTGACAATGCTTCTAGGTGAGAATACTCTTAAAAAGGTGTTTGACTTTACTGCGAAGGCTCGTCTAGCACAGCACAAGAAGTCTAAGACCAGACAACAAAGAAAGTTTGACTTACTTGTTGTACGTCGGAAACCACCGCAAAATACGGAGAGTGTCCTCAGTGACCAGAAGAGACAAGGATGCGACACCGAGGATGTGGACAAGTGGGTGAAGAATTTGTCTGACAGACAGCTCACCCAAACAGAGAAAAACATCCTTGCTAAAGGGTTGAATTTTGCTGTCACACCGAGACAAATCCCGCTAGTGGAGCTGATCACAGCCACAGAAACAGCAATTCGTAACAACAATATTGCAGAAGTGGAAGCAGAGCAACTACGGATGAAAGTTTCGGCCTGTCTCAGCAATGCAAAGCCCCCAGCATCCAACATCATCATGGAGGAGAGGATGGCACTCACATCGCTTAGTGATGACAACAACATTATCATCCTTCCGGCAGACAAGGGTAGGTGCACAGTATTGCTAAACCAGAAAGACTATCATGAGAAGATTTTGTCACTACTCAGTGATGAAAATACTTATGAGCCCCTGAAACGAGACCCAGGAAGTGGCTACAGGAAGAGGGTGATAGACTGTCTGAAGCAGTTAGGACAAGACAAGGCTATTGACCGGACCTCATACCACAGACTGTACCCAGGGGAGTCTACACCAAGTCTGTATGGTTTACCGAAAATACATAAACAGGGTGCACCTTAAAAGACCGATTGTCTGCATGATCAACTCGGTCACCTATAACATCTCCAAGTTTCTGGCTTCGATCCTCAACCTGCTGGTGGGCAGCTCTGAACACCACATTCAGAACACCCAGGATTTTGTTGAGAAGGTGAGGGATGTCATTATGGAGGCAGATGAAACCATGGTCTCGTACGACGTTACTTCTCTCTTCACTTGCATCCCACTCACGGAAGCGTTGAAGGTAGTCCGTAAGAGATTACAGGATGACACCAACCTCAGCAACAGACCACTGGGGTCTTGCCTGGTGTGATAGACCCCAGCCTCTATGGATCTTGTACTCAGAGCTTGTTCTTGTGCTGCCATGATTAGTGCCTCTGTGCTATCTTTCAGTCCAGCTTTGTCCAGCCACTGGTAGGATTTCTGGATATCAGCCACCTCCTCTATCTGCCGGTGGTACATACCGTGCAGGGGCCTGTCCTTCCATGATGGTTCCTCGTCTCCCTCCTCTTTCTTGGGTTTCTGCTGCCTGAGGTATTCACTGAGCACACTGTCAGTTGGGGCCATCTTCGTGATGTATTCTTGGATGTTCGTTGTCTCATCCTGGACTGTGGTGCTGACACTCACCAGTCCCCGACCCCCTTCCTTCCGCTTAGCGTACAGCCTCAGGGTGCTGGACTTGGGGTGAAACCCTCCATGCATGGTAAGGAGCTTTCTTGTCTTTATGTCAGTGGCTTCTATCTCCTCCTTTGGCCAGCCTATTACCCCAGCAGGGTACCTGATCACGGGCAGGGCGTACGTGTTGATGGCCCGGATCTTGTTCTTACCGTTCAACTGACTCCTCAGGACTTGCCTGACCCTCTGCAGGTACTTGGTGGTTGCAGCTTTCCTGGCGGCCTCTTCAAGGTTCCCATTCGCCTGCGGGATCCCCAGGTACTTGTAACTGTCCTCTATGTCTGCAATGTTGCCTTCTGGTAGTTCAATCCCCTCAGTTCTGACTACCTTCCCTCTCTTTGTTACCATCCGACTACACTTCTCCAGCCCAAACGACATCCCGATGTCATTGCTGTATAGCCTGGTAGTGTGGATCAGTGAATCGATGTCTCGTTCACTCTTGGCATACAGCTTGATGTCATCCATGTACAGGAGGTGGCTGACAACTGCTCCGTTCCGTAGTCGGTATCCGTAGCCAGTCTTGTTAATGATCTCACTGAGGGGGTTCAGGCCTATGCAGAACAGCAGTGGGGACAGAGCATCTCCTTGGTAGATCCCGCACTTGATGGTGACTTGTGCTATGGACTTCGAGTTGGCCTCTAGTGTTGTACGCCACATCCCCATTGAGTTCCTGATGAAGGCTCTTAGGGTCCCATTGATCTTGTACAATTCTAGGCATTCCAGTATCCAGCTGTGGGGCATTGAGTCATAGGCCTTCTTGTAATCAATCCAGGCAGTGCACAGGTTGGTCAGTCTGGTCCTGCAGTCTCGGCTGACTGTTCTGTCTACCAGTAGCTGGTGTTTTGCGCCTCTGGTATTCTTGCCAATTCCTTTCTGCGTCCCGCTCATGTATTGACCCATGTGCCTGTTCATCTTAGCCGATATGATGCCTGACAGGAGCTTCCATGTAGTACTGAGGCAGGTTATTGGTCGGTAGTTGGAGGGGACTGCTCCCTTCTTGGTGTCCTTGGGGATCAGGACTGTCCGACCTTCGGTTAGCAATTCCGGGTGTCCCTCGTTAATTAGCAGCTGGTTCATTTGTGCTGCCCGACGCTCGTGGAGTGCACTCAGCTTCTTTAGCCAGTAGGCGTGAACCATGTCGGGCCCTTGTCTTATTGTCTTATTGTTTTTTTGTCTTTGCTACGTTTTTTGCACTTACGCCTAATAAATTGTCACATCATCTGCTGTCTCTGCTCTGGGTTTCTGCACCTGAGTCCTGTTCAGTACAGGCCACTCGGCCCTGTGACAGTAAGGCTCAGACCTTGTCTTCAGAAAAAAAATCTGAAAAAAAATGTTTAACAGTTTCATTAAAATGAAGTGTGCATTGAGGTTAACATACAATAACTTACAGTTGTTCATCTTGGTTTTTAGCAGATGGGGGGGGGGAAGTTGAAAAACAACAAAATAACCCACTCAATTACCACCTAATAAGGCCCTGAGGCCACTGACACCTTAAATGCACAGAAAGACCAATCCTGGATTCCCACCAGTGTTTTAATGGATGACACCATCTACAACCCTCCACACTGTACTGTGGAGCAACACAGGGCACACACACAGCTCTGAATTCATTTCCATCCTACCCAGCAGATTGTTCTCCACAACATCTGCCTGTGGGTTTAGGTTTTTAATGTGGGTTGGTCTACACCAGTCATCCACTCTAACAATGTTAGAGTGCCACTCAGAGTGCCACAGAGCTGTGTGTTGAGCCCCTTCCTTTACTTTTTGTACACTCGTAACTTTAGACCAACTCAGGACACCAACACCATCGTTAAATTAACAGTTTATACGACTTATTATTAAATTACTTATTACTAAATATAAAGAGTGTGTATTACAAAAAGGAGGTACCGAGGCCTCACAGAGAGCTGCACTGTATTTTTGTATAGTCCAGATATTAGTTTTCAGCAATTGTTTTGCAAGAAGTAGAGTGGGCTAGCAGGGGGAACCATATGCTCACACACAGAGGAAGAGGGCGGGATTACTTTAATGTCTCTAGGAAATGATGACAAAGTCACATCATGAAGTTGTCGAGCACAATGAAGGAATCATCTCTGCAAATTTGGCTCTGTAAGTACACAGTTTCTCTTTAAATACTGTAATTACTATGCATTCTTGATCAGTATGATGGAGAAGAAGACATTAAAAACAGTTCAAGTTAAAAACACCATGAGGACAAACTGCAGGTCTGATATAGGACCTGCTTTGACTTTCTTAACCAGGAAACAAGCTGTGAAAGACTTAGAAAGACTCAGTCATGAAGTTATAAAGTTATAAATACACCTGCCTACTTGCATTATATTAATTTAACACTAAAAGCATTTTGTGTGTGTGTTTGTGTGTCTGTATGTGTGCTTGTATGTGTGTTGTGGTATTGGCCTCACAGCCGGCCACAAAAATATAAGAAACACATTTTAAATGTATTAATTATGGTTAAAGTAGAACAGAGTTTATCATGTCATCCACATTTCCCTCCAGTCATCCAGCCTCCACATTGCTTCGCCTCAGTCTGCAGTTTCTCCTGCTCAGGCCTTTATCCCATTCAATTAAGCTGCTCTGCACTGGAATTCACTTTTCCTTTGCTCAGATTAGCTCTCCACACAGTTCAGCTACTGTTCCCCCGCTGCTTTGCACAGTCAGGATTCATGATTTTCCATGCACTCCATCACACAGTCCCAGAGTTGGTAATTAATTCAGTTGCTTTCAATTCAGTTTTATTTATATAGCGCCAAATCACAAAAACAGTTGACTCAATGCTCTTTATATTGTTGGGTGAAGACCCTACAATAATATAATTATTTTATAATAATAATCAATGATGCACAAATACTGTACTTCAGTAAAATGTTCAGGTACTATGCAAAACCTCCAGTGTTAAATTGACACTAGAACATGTCTATATGTGTCCACTCTTTTGAGTGTTAAATTAACACTTTTGACAGTGTTGTATTTCTAACAGTGACCTAGTTAAAGATTAACAATGACTAACATTAGCAGTGTTGTTTTTGTGGAATTAGTGGGATTAGCAGGGGTGTAGGAGGGGTCCTCTCTCCTCTGTTTTGACTCGAAACCAGAGTAACTGTTATATATTTTAAAAAGAAAACAAATTCCCCCCTCGCCCCTGTGAGTAGTCTATCCTTCAAGCTTGGATCATCTACCAGAGACCTGGGAGCTTGAGGGTCCTGCGCAGCATCTGTTCCTAGGCTCTTCTGGACAGATTGATTGATTGATTGAATCTTTATTTTGAACATGTTGAAAAAGTACAACAACATAGAATTAAAAGAGACAAATGAACAAAGCAAAACAAAAGGAAAACAAGCAACCACAACTACAAATAACTTTCATGTTCAAAAAGATGAAACAGAGATCTCAGATGCTGTTTTTCTCCTTTGTCTTTGCTGATATTCTACATCATTTGTTCAAAACTGAGTATATTCATTAGAATTAAAATTTAGACTGAAGAGATTTTATCTCTGGAGGTGTGGGACCTGACTGACCTGAGGCGCTGACCAGAAGGCAGCGGGTCAAACAGGTGGTAAGGAGGGCACAAGGGGCCACGTGTGATGGCCCTTGTTTTCCTGAGACAAGAGGATCTGGTGATGGCCCCCAGCGGTGGCAAAGGGTATCCAGTGATTTTTGGGGAAGTGTTAATTACCCTCGGCACAGCTTTCCTGTTCTCAGCTGTGGCCCCTGCTCACCAAACACCCAGACAGTAAGACCACTGAGGAGTGATAGAAGACCAGCAGCAGCTTCTGGTTATTCTTCCTCAGGACACGGAGGAAGTGCAGCTGCTGCTGGGCCTTCTTTACCAGGGCATTGGTGTTGTGGGTCTAGGTGAAATCAACAGACATGTGGGTACCCAGAAACCTTAAGGTGGAGATAGAATCCACTCATTCTCCATCAGAGGGGAGCAGACCAATCTGTGCCTCCTGAAGTCCATTATGAAAGAAGTAATTTTAAGAAGTGGATAATTTCATGGTAATGTGGGGCAAACACAAAAGAAAATTCCTCATCTTACACTGTAACTACACTATACTTTATAGAGTTAATCTAGCATTTTGTTAAATATACACTGTAAATATATTTAATTAACATTCATTATTCAGTTAGGGCTTGCAACAGCTAAAGCATAAATAAGTATAAAGTTTAAAAACATTGTGATTTTCTTTTTGTTGTTTTGTCACTTTGGGATAAATCATCTGATTTCATTGCATCTGATTAAAAGAGCAAAGCTTATTGTTACTGCTCTTTGTTATTTTTAATGATTTCATGATTTACTAAAACATTACAGTGCACTTTTTTCTGACTGTAAATGAACTGAATGTAAGTTTCATCTTTTGTAGTTGTGATCTCACTTCTGTGCTGCACAGCAAACCAAGCTTGTCTGACTGTGAGTCCCAGCAGCTCTCAGTTCTTTAAAGGAGAATTTGTGTCTCTGAGCTGTGAGGAGGACGACAGCTCTGCTGGATGGACTCTGAGGAGAAACACAAGCAAACAACAGAAGAGTCAGTGTGGAGATGGGTGGGGAGAAGGAGCTGGTTCTTCATGTAACATCAGATACATCTTCCCATGGGAGAGTGGAGTATACTGGTGTGAGTCCAGAGAGGGTCCCATCAGTAACATGGTTAACCCTTTAAAACCGGTAGGAGCGGGCACGCTCTGTTTTGCGTAACTATTTTTAAATCCCGGTAGCTCTGCAACCATGTAAGCTAGCGCAATATTTTTTTTTGCATATGAAACCTGAGGAGTTGTACTTACATCAGCTTGTCCTAGGTCACAGTTTCCTTCCACATATAGCTTTGCAAAAACTGCATAAAAAGCGCTCGCAGCAACAAAAACATAATATTCCAGAAACAGGCTTTGCCGATCCGATCAGCTGTTTGTAACACTTCCTACATTGGATTAGACGGCAGCGCGAACTATCGCATGTCCGCCATGACCTGCCCGAAACCGGAAGTGACGTCATTTCGCTGAAATGTAGTTTTTTACGGTCCGGGCCTCAATGAGCTTATACTGGTGTTTTTAAAAGTTATGTTTGACTTTATGACTTTCTGTGTCGTTTCTGGGATGCTTAGGACTCATATTGCACTGCTGGAAATAGTTTATTTTGATGCATATGCTGCTTTTTTGCAAATTTGCACTATAATATTTATTTTTCGTTTTTCCTGCAGTGTATAAAAATTGGTGTATTTCAAAAATAAAACTATGAAGGCACTCAAAATAAATTTCCTGTGGTGGGAAACTATTTTGTGCAACTTTTTTGCATTTACAGTTTTGAGGGATAAGCCTCTTAAATTTCTCTAACTAGAAATAAATGTTAAAAAAACAAAAACGATTTTCAATTTTTTTGTAGTTTATTGCACTTTTTTGCAATTTATGTAATCACTATGCACTTAATTCCTACATATTATTAAAATCTAGGCTGTAATGGTTGTATTGATGTATAGCAACTTGAAATGCTCCCAAAAATGGCACTACAGCATGTAAAAATATAATATAAGCTCTGGCGGACTTGGTTCTATGGTAGGTCTTAAAGGGTTAACCTGACAGTCACTGGTAAGCTGAGTGTGTGGAGTTAGTGTTGATGAAGCTGTGTGTAAATGGATGAAATGCTGTAGTTTGTCTTTGTGTTGAGGTGGATCAGTGATCCTGCAGAGTCCTGTCCTCCCTGTGATGGAGGGAGATGACGTCACTCTGCTCTGTAAAACAAAGACCACTCCCTCCAACCTCCCAGCTGCTTTCTATAAAGATGGCTCCCTCATCAGGAAGCAGCCTACAGGTCACATGACCATCCAGCATGTTTCCAGGTCTGATGAAGGCCTCTACAAGTGTGACATCAGCGGTCATGGAGAGTCTCCATCCAGCTGGATCACTGTCACAGGTGACACACTCACCTGTCTGTGTTTCTGCAGGTTTCAACATTCACAATGTGACGACAACTTAATGACTGTGTTTGCTTTATTTCAGACAAACCCACCACCACACCTCCACCTACATCCACACCTCCATCTTCATATCGCCCTTCCTCACTCTCTCCTCCTGTTCTCTCTGTGCTGTCATGTGTTGGATCAGTCTGTGTTGCGGTTCTGCTGGTGGGACGATGTGTTCACAGGAAACCTGAAGGTGAAACTCAGACTTTATTAGTTAGAAACAAAAAAATAGAAAGTTAAAACATGTTTAACAATTAATTTTCCACTGACATTAACATACAATAACATATACAGTCGTTCATCTTGGTTTTCAGCAGATGGGGGAGAAGATGAAAAAAGTGACATCACGTACAGTGACATCAAAATCTCAAATCATCAGCGACACCTATTAAGACAAAGGAAAGGTAATATGTCATGCTCTTTGTGTAAATTAAGTTTCATGTTTGTATCTTTTGTTAGCAATTTCCACAGGAAAACCAAAAAGTGGTTAAAAGGTACAGACAGCTCAGTGGAGTTTTCCTGTTTCGTTTCAGTGTTCCTCACCAAACCTCACTGTATCATTTTTAGTAATATGTTAAACATGATTCAGATCCCTAAACCTTCATGTTGTGTTTATTTCATATGAAACAATTTTGTTTTCCCAGTAAAAACATGACAGGTTTCATTAAAACTCCTTATAAAACACTATAACAACAGATATATTTCACTACTAGTTGCATCAGTTCTTTTTATCAAGTTAACTTCTTGAACTTCTGTTTGTTATTTGTGGCCTGTGTGTCTCATTAATCTGATCTTAAATATCTTGAATTCAAGTTCTAAAAACCATAATTTCTGCATTTTTCAAGATTCTTCCAGTATTGCGCCGTCTCCAACTTTGGTGGGGCTGTGGTCATATTGTTCCCCCGCCACTGAGAGAATACCTTAGACGATTTGGTTGTGTACAGCTGGTTTAGTAAGACTACATGCCTTTGAGACGTTGGTATTCAGTTAGGGTCCCTAGGCTAGACCCACAAATGCTAAACAAACCCACCTCAGATATAAGAGAGAGACAGAAAAATGAAGCCATAGCGGCTTCGAGGTCGCCTGTATTAACAAGGTCCGCGTCAGGTGTTGAGGAACCAGGACCATTTTGCATGTTTCCCCTGCATATGCAGTCCGTTTTCTCGGGCATAGACACAAGACCCTCCTACAATCCTTTGATTTGTTTCAGAAATATAATTTTCCAATCAAAGCCTATAAATGAACTGTAGTTGTTCTGTATTTGTAGACAACCATTAACAGTGAAAGTTGTTCTTTACGTGCCAAACTGTGTTGTTCAGTCTGTGGTTAACAGAAACTAACAGCTTTGTGGTTGTCCAGGTTTCTATTTCCTGTTTCTGCTCAGGTTTTACTGCTAGGGGGGCTAGAGGGGCTTGAGCACCCGCCCCTTTCCTGATGGGTGCACAAAGTGCGCTTTTATTGAGGCAACTTTAAAAAAAAAAAAAATAAAATTTAATGTGTGTGTGCGTGCGGTGTCCTGTCTGTGCCCCTCAACAGTAATATTTAACTATTAATCACAGTTTTGCTAAATAAAAGGATCTGGCTTGCATCTGTCACATGATCACATTTAACCAATGATCGCCCTTGACGGCAGAACGCGCTGGTTACGAGGCGGGAACGAGCTCACAAAGAGCACGCGCATTTTTTGCAGTCCGGGGCTGTAGGAGAAACACAAGTTAACTCAGAGACACAGACTGATGCGACAAAACCAGTAAGTAGGTGTACAGCGTACACTGTAGTCTATAGCACACAGGAGTATTAGCTTATTACGTACACGTTGGTAAGCTGATAAACATTACCTGTCCTTTTATTAACTGCACAAGTAGTGCTGGTCATAGCTGCTGGCTACCTGTGTAAGGCTGTCATGGGTCTGTAGCTCTGTCACCGTTTTAGGGAACATATTTAGTTTTAAAATAAGTTTCCGGGCTTTTCCTGCCTTTCTGGAGGGATTATATTTCACTAAAAAACGATCTAATATGCATGTCCACATAATTATGCATTATTATAATTATAATATATTAAAAAACACACGCTGTATTTTAAAGAACATACATTAAGAAGCAGATTATATTAATTTATATTTTAAATAAGACAAAATTTGGATTTTACAGCAGTAAAATGATTGTATCTCTACAGTTTAAAAATGTAATGTGTGCGTGCATGTGTTTGTTTTATTTAGATGGATTTAAAAAGAAAAAATATTACTCATGATATAACATTGTCCAGACATGGCTGGTAAGGACATGAGGAGGAAACAGTAGAGCTGTGTGAGGCTACTAAAGGCAGTGCTATAACATTTTTCTGTCATCATTTTATTATAGATTAAGTGCAAGAGTTGTTAGGTGTGGATAATTAGATTATAGTTTATTGCAATAGCAAGTTGTGCCTTGTTCTCACATAGACAGCAAGTGGAGAGTGAAATATGAACTGATGGGATGGAAGGAAGAAGAGAAGCAAAGAGTGATTCACAGGCAGAGCCTAAATTATTTCTCACAGTTTTTTGTGTCCTTATGGTTCCAAGTGCTGTCACCAATCTTTGCATTTTGTTATTATCTCATGACACTTGTTTAATCAGCTACCATCTCTCCTATGGACTTTTTAATGTCTACAGTCTCAGATCAACACAGCCCTTCCCTTCCCATATTAGATTCTTGATGAATGTGTGTTGTTGTTATTCAGCCTGGTTCAATGTGCCCCTTTTTAAATTTGAGCACCCGCCCCTTTACACCTCTCTGCACGGCCCTGTCTGTTAATGCACTTACATTCAATTTTGGATGTGACTTACATGAACGTAATTTTTGTGTCATGACATCCTGATATGTTGATAGCTGCTGCGTTCATCCTGTAGTTTCAGCACTTAGCAGCTTTGTGCCCAGTCAGTTTAAATTTAGCACTCTATATTGTCATTTAGTGCACTGATGTTTAAAAGGTAAAAGAAAAGGGTAGTGTTGGGTTTATCTAGCCACAAACCCCACTGGAACACAAGACCAACAAACTGCACGACAAAAAAAAAACAAGACAGAGCTTTTTGTCTTTGTGGCTCGCGAGGGAAGTCAGCCCAGGCCTTCACCTGTCCTTAGCCAACTTCAACTGATTCCTTCGCTACAGCAAGCAATCATTCATGTGACATTGTTAAGCTGGCAGATCCAAACAAAATCAGTGTCTGTATTCTGTGTGTGTGTGTCTGTGTCTGTATTCTGTGTGTGTGTGTCTGTGTCTGTATTCTGTGTGTGTGTGTCTGTGTCTGTATTCTGTGTGTGTGTGTGTGTGTGTGTGTGTGTGTGTGTGTGTGTCTGTATTCTCTGTGTGTGTGTGTGTGTGTCTGTATTCTGTGTGTGTGTGTCTGTGTCTGTATTCTTTGTGTGTGTGTGTGTGTGTGTGTCTGTATGCTTTGTGTGTGTGTGTGTGTGTGTGTGTGTGTCTGTATGCTGTGTGTGTCTGTATGCTGTGTGTGTGTATTCTGTGTGTGTGTGTCTGTATTCTGTGTGTGTGTGTCTGTATGCTGTGTGTGTGTGTGTCTGTATGCTGTGTGTGTGTATTCTGTGTGTGTGTGTCTGTATTCTGTGTGTGTGTGTCTGTATGCTGTGTGTGTGTGTGTCTGTATGCTGTGTGTGTGTGTATTCTGTGTGTGTGTGTCTGTATGCTGTGTGTGTGTGTGTCTGTATGCTGTGTGTGTGTGTATTCTGTGTGTGTGTCTGTATTCTGTGTGTGTGTATTCTGTGTGTGTGTGTCTGTAGTGTGTGTGTGTGTGTGTCTGTATTCTGTCTGTGTGTGTGTATTCTGTGTGTGTGTGTCTGTAGTGTGTGTGTGTGTGTGTGTATTCTGTGTGTGTGTGTCTGTAGTGTGTGTGTGTGTGTCTGTATTCTGTGTGTGTGTGTGTGTATTCTGTGTGTGTGTGTCTGTATTCTGTGTGTGTGTGTATTCTGTGTGTGTGTGTGTCTGTATTCTGTGTGTGTGTGTGTATTCTGTGTGTGTGTGTCTGTATTCTGTGTGTGTGTGTCTGTATTCTGTGTGTGTGTGTATTCTGTGTGTGTGTATTCTGTGTGTGTGTGTCTGTATTCTGTGTGTGTGTGTGTGTCTGTATGCTGTGTGTGTGTGTGTGTGTATTCTGTGTGTGTGTGTGTGTATTCTGTGTGTGTGTGTGTGTATTCTGTGTGTGCGTGTCTTTATTCTGTGTGTGTGTGTCTGTATTCTGTGTGTGTGTCTGTGTGTCTGTATTCTGTGTGTGTGTGTCTGTAGTGTGTGTGTGTGTGTGTATTCTGTGTGTGTGTGTCTGTATGCTGTGTGTGTGTGTGTGTCTGTATGCTGTGTGTGTGTGTGTCTGTATTCTGTGTGTGTGTGTGTATTCTGTGTGTGTGTATTCTGTGTGTGTGTGTCTGTAGTGTGTGTGTGTGTGTGTGTCTGTATTCTGTGTGTGTGTGTCTGTATTCTGTGTGTGTGTGTCTGTAGTGTGTGTGTCTGTAGTGTGTGTGTGTGTGTGTCTGTATTCTGTGTGTGTGTATTCTGTGTGTGTGTGTCTGTATGCTGTGTGTGTGTGTGTGTCTGTATTCTGTGTGTGTGTGTGTATTCTGTGTGTGTGTATTCTCTGTGTGTGTGTGTGTGTGTATTCTGTGTGTGTGTGTGTGTGTATTCTGTGTGTGTGTGTGTGTCTGTATTCTGTGTGTGTGTGTATCTGTATGCTGTGTGTGTGTGTGTCTGTATTCTGTGTGTGTGTGTCTGTATTTTGTGTGTGTGTGTCTGTATTCTGTGTGTGTGTGTGTCTGTATTCTGTGTGTGTGTCTGTATTCTGTGTGTGTGTATTGTGTGTGTGTGTGTGTGTGTGTGTAGTGTGTGTGTGTGTGTCTGTATTCTGTGTGTGTGTCTGTATTCTGTGTGTGTGTATTCTGTGTGTGTGTGTCTGTATTCTGTGTGTGTGTGTGTCTGTATGCTGTGTGTGTCTGTATGCTGTGTGTGTGTGTGTGTGTCTGTATTCTGTGTGTGTGTGTCTGTATTCTGTGTGTGTGTGTCTGTAGTGTGTGTGTGTGTGTGTGTCTGTATTCTGTGTGTGTGTGTGTATTCTGTGTGTGTGTGTCTGTATTCTGTCTGTGTGTGTGTATTCTGTGTGTGTGTGTCTGTAGTGTGTGTGTGTGTCTGTATTCTGTCTGTGTGTGTGTATTCTGTGTGTGTGTGTCTGTAGTGTGTGTGTGTGTCTGTAGTGTGTGTGTGTGTCTGTAGTGTGTGTGTGTGTCTGTAGTGTGTGTGTGTCTGTATGCTGTGTGTGTGTGTGTCTGTATGCTGTGTGTGTGTGTGTGTCTGTATGCTGTGTGTGTGTGTGTGTCTGTATGCTGTGTGTGTGTGTATTCTGTGTGTGTGTCTGTATGCTGTGTGTGTGTGTGTCTGTATTCTGTGTGTGTGTGTGTATTCTGTGTGTGTGTGTGTCTGTATTCTGTGTGTGTGTGTCTGTATTCTGTGTGTGTGTGTGTATTCTGTGTGTCTGTATTCTGTGTGTGTGTGTGTGTCTGTATTCTGTGTGTGTGTGTCTGTATGCTGTGTGTGTGTGTGTATTCTGTGTGTGTGTGTCTGTATGCTGTGTGTGTGTCTGTATTCTGTGTGTGTGTGTCTGTATGCTGTGTGTGTGTGTGTATTCTGTGTGTGTGTGTGTGTCTGTATGCTGTGTCTGTGTGTGTATTCTGTGTGTGTGTGTGTGTCTGTATGCTGTGTGTGTGTGTCTGTATTCTGTGTGTGTGTCTGTATTCTGTGTGTGTGTGTCTGTATGCTGTGTGTGTGTGTCTGTATTCTGTGTGTGTGTCTGTATTCTGTGTGTGTGTCTGTATTCTGTGTGTGTGTGTCTGTATGCTGTGTGTGTGTCTGTATGCTGTGTGTGTGTGTATTCTGTGTGTGTGTATTCTGTGTGTGTGTATTCTGTGTGTGTGTGTCTGTATTCTGTGTGTGTGTGTCTGTATTCTGTGTGTGTGTGTGTGTGTCTGTATGCTGTGTGTGTGTGTGTCTGTATGCTGTGTGTGTGTCTGTATTCTGTGTGTGTCTGTATTCTGTGTGTGTGTGTATTCTGTGTGTGTGTGTGTGTCTGTATGCTGTGTGTGTGTGTGTCTGTATGCTGTGTGTGTGTCTGTATTCTGTGTGTGTGTGTGTGTCTGTATTCTGTGTGTGTGTGTGTGTCTGTATGCTGTGTGTGTGTGTGTCTGTATGCTGTGTGTGTGTCTGTATTCTGTGTGTGTGTCTGTATTCTGTGTGTGTCTGTATTCTGTGTGTGTGTGTATTCTGTGTGTGTGTGTGTGTCTGTATGCTGTGTGTGTGTATTCTGTGTGTATTCTGTGTGTGTCTGTATTCTGTGTGTGTGTGTATTCTGTGTGTGTCTGTATTCTGTGTGTGTGTGTATTCTGTGAGTGTGTGTGTGTGTGTATTCTGTGTGTATTCTGTGTGTGTCTGTATGCTGTGTGTGTGTGTGTGTCTGTATGCTGTGTGTGTGTCTGTATTCTGTGTGTGTGTGTGTCTGTATTCTGTGTGTGTGTGTGTGTGTGTCTGTATGCTGTGTGTGTGTGTATTCTGTGTGTGTGTGTCTGTATGCTGTGTGTGTGTGTCTGTATTCTGTGTGTGTGTGTCTGTAGTGTGTGTGTGTGTGTGTCTGTATTCTGTCTGTGTGTGTGTATTCTGTGTGTGTGTGTGTGTGTATTCTGTGTGTGTGTGTCTGTATGCTGTGTGTGTGTGTGTCTGTATTCTGTGTGTGTGTATTCTGTGTGTGTGTGTCTGTAGTGTGTGTGTGTGTGTGTGTCTGTATGCTGTGTGTGTGTGTGTCTGTATTCTGTGTGTGTGTGTCTGTAGTGTGTGTGTGTGTGTGTGTCTGTATGCTGTGTGTGTGTGTGTGTATTCTGTGTGTGTGTCTGTATGCTGTGTGTGTGTGTCTGTATTCTGTGTGTGTGTGTCTGTATGCTGTGTGTGTGTGTCTGTATGCTGTGTGTGTGTGTCTGTATGCTGTGTGTCTGTGTGTATTCTGTGTGTGTGTATTCTGTGTGTGTGTATTCTGTGTGTGTGTGTCTGTATTCTGTGTGTGTGTGTGTGTGTGTGTGTGTCTGTATGCTGTGTGTGTGTGTGTCTGTATTCTGTGTGTGTGTGTGTGTGTATTCTGTGTGTGTGTGTGTGTGTGTGTCTGTATGCTGTGTGTGTGTGTCTGTATGCTGTGTGTGTGTGTGTATTCTGTGTGTGTGTATTCTGTGTGTGTGTGTCTGTAGTGTGTGTGTGTGTGTCTGTATTCTGTGTGTGTGTGTCTGTATTCTGTGTGTGTGTGTCTGTAGTGTGTGTGTGTGTGTCTGTATTCTGTGTGTGTGTGTCTGTATTCTGTGTGTGTGTGTCTGTAGTGTGTGTGTGTGTGTGTCTGTAGTGTGTGTGTGTGTGTCTGTATTCTGTGTGTGTGTCTGTATTCTGTGTGTGTGTATTCTGTGTGTGTGTGTATTCTGTGTGTGTGTGTGTGTCTGTATGCTGTGTGTGTGTGTGTGTGTCTGTATGCTGTGTGTGTGTGTGTGTCTGTATTCTGTGTGTGTGTGTGTATTCTGTGTGTGTGTGTCTGTATGCTGTGTGTGTGTCTGTATTCTGTGTGTGTGTGTCTGTATGCTGTGTGTGTGTCTGTATTCTGTGTGTGTGTCTGTAGTGTGTGTGTGTGTGTCTGTAGTGTGTGTGTGTGTGTCTGTAGTGTGTGTGTGTGTCTGTATGCTGTGTGTGTGTGTGTCTGTATTCTGTGTGTGTGTGTGTGTTTATTCTGTGTGTGTGTGTCTGTATGCTGTGTGTGTGTGTGTCTGTATGCTGTGTGTGTGTCTGTATGCTGTGTGTGTGTGTCTGTATTCTGTGTGTGTGTGTGTCTGTATGCTGTGTGTGTGTGTGTCTGTATTCTGTGTGTGTGTGTGTATTCTGTGTGTGTGTATTCTGTGTGTGTGTGTCTGTATTCTGTGTGTGTGTGTCTGTAGTGTGTGTGTGTGTGTGTGTATTCTGTGTGTGTGTGTCTGTAGTGTGTGTGTGTATTCTGTGTGTGTGTGTCTGTATGCTGTGTGTGTGTGTGTGTCTGTATTCTGTGTGTGTGTGTGTATTCTGTGTGTGTGTATTCTCTGTGTGTGTGTGTCTGTATTCTGTGTGTGTGTGTCTGTATTCTGTGTGTGTGTCTGTATTCTGTGTGTGTGTCTGTATTCTGTGTGTGTGTGTGTCTGTATGCTGTGTGTGTCTGTATGCTGTGTGTGTGTGTGTGTGTCTGTATTCTGTGTGTGTGTATTCTGTGTGTGTGTGTCTGTATGCTGTGTGTGTGTGTGTGTGTCTGTATTCTGTGTGTGTGTGTGTCTGTATTCTGTGTGTGTGTGTCTGTATTCTGTGTGTGTGTATTCTGTGTGTGTGTATTCTGTGTGTGTGTGTCTGTATTCTGTGTGTGTGTCTGTATTCTGTGTGTGTGTCTGTATGCTGTGTGTGTGTGTCTGTATTCTGTGTGTGTGTCTGTATTCTGTGTGTGTGTGTCTGTAGTGTGTGTGTGTGTGTGTCTGTAGTGTGTGTGTGTGTGTCTGTATTCTGTGTGTGTGTATTCTGTGTGTGTGTGTGTGTGTGTATTCTGTGTGTGTGTCTGTATTCTGTGTGTGTGTGTCTGTAGTGTGTGTGTGTGTGTGTGTGTGTCTGTATTCTGTGTGTGTGTCTGTATTCTGTGTGTGTGTATTCTGTGTGTGTGTGTATTCTGTGTGTGTGTGTGTGTCTGTATGCTGTGTGTGTGTGTGTGTGTGTCTGTATGCTGTGTGTGTGTGTGTGTCTGTATTCTGTGTGTGTGTGTCTGTATGCTGTGTGTGTGTCTGTATTCTGTGTGTGTGTGTCTGTATGCTGTGTGTGTGTCTGTATTCTGTGTGTGTGTCTGTATTCTGTGTGTGTGTGTCTGTAGTGTGTGTGTGTGTGTCTGTAGTGTGTGTGTGTGTGTGTCTGTATGCTGTGTGTGTGTGTGTGTCTGTATGCTGTGTGTGTGTGTGTATTCTGTGTGTGTGTGTGTCTGTATGCTGTGTGTGTGTCTGTATTCTGTGTGTGTGTCTGTATTCTGTGTGTGTGTGTCTGTATGCTGTGCGTGTGTCTGTATTCTGTGCGTGTGTCTGTATTCTGTGTGTGTGTCTGTATTCTGTGTGTGTGTGTCTGTATGCTGTGTGTGTGTCTGTATTCTGTGCGTGTGTCTGTATTCTGTGTGTGTGTGTCTGTAGTGTGTGTGTGTGTGTCTGTATTCTGTGTGTGTGTGTGTATTCTGTGTGTGTGTGTGTGTCTGTATTCTGTGTGTGTGTGTCTTTATGCTGTGTGTGTGTCTGTATTCTGTGTGTGTGTCTGTATTCTGTGTGTGTGTGTGTGTATTCTGTGTGTGTGTGTGTGTCTGTATTCTGTGTGTGTGTGTGTGTGTCTGTATTCTGTGTGTGTGTGTGTGTGTGTGTGTGTGTGTCTGTATACTGTGTGTGTGTGTGTGTCTGTATTCTGTGTGTGTGTGTCTGTATTCTGTGTGTGTGTGTGTCTGTATTGTGTGTGTGTGTGTCTGTATTCTGTGTGTGTGTGTGTGTTTGTGTGTGTGTGTCTGTATTCTGTGTGTGTGTGTCTGTAGTGTGTGTGTGTGTCTGTAGTGTGTGTGTGTGTGTGTGTCTGTATTCTGTGTGTGTCTGTAGTGTGTGTGTGTGTGTGTGTCTGTATTCTGTGTGTGTCTGTATTGTGTGTGTGTGTGTGTGTGTCTGTATTCTGTGTGTGTGTGTGTGTGTGTGTCTGTATTCTGTGTGTGTCTGTATTGTGTGTGTGTGTGTGTGTGTCTGTAGTGTGTGTGTGTCTGTATTCTGTGTGTGTCTGTATTGTGTGTGTGTGTGTGTGTGTCTGTATTCTGTGTGTGTGTATTCTGTGTGTGTGTGTGTGTGTGTATTCTGTGTGTGTGTGTGTCTGTATTCTGTGTGTGTGTCTGTATTCTGTGTGTGTGTGTCTGTAGTGTGTGTGTGTGTGTCTGTATTCTGTGTGTGTGTCTGTATTCTGTGTGTGTGTGTCTGTATTCTGTGTGTGTGTGTCTGTAGTGTGTGTGTGTGTGTCTGTATTCTGTGTGTGTGTGTGTGTCTGTATTCTGTGTGTGTGTGTGTGTGTGTCTGTATTGTGTGTGTGTGTCTGTATTCTGTGTGTGTGTGTGTGTAGTGTGTGTGTGTGTGTGTGTGTATTCTGTGTGTGTGTGTCTGTAGTGTGTGTGTGTGTATTCTGTGTGTGTGTGTGTCTGTATGCTGTGTGTGTGTGTGTCTGTATTCTGTGTGTGTGTGTCTGTAGTGTGTGTGTGTCTGTATTCTGTGTGTGTATTCTGTGTGTGTGTCTGTAGTGTGTCTGTGTATTCTGTGTGTGTGTGTCTGTATGCTGTGTGTGTGTGTGTGTCTGTATTCTGTGTGTGTGTGTGTGTCTGTATTCTGTGTGTGTGTGTCTGTATTCTGTGTGTGTGTATTCTGTGTGTGTGTGTCTGTAGTGTGTGTGTTTGTGTCTGTATTGTCTGTGTGTGTGTATTCTGTGTGTGTGTGTGTGTCTGTAGTGTGTGTGTTTGTGTCTGTATTGTCTGTGTGTGTGTATTCTGTGTGTGTGTGTCTGTAGTGTGTGTATGTGTGTGTGTGTCTGTATTCTGTGTGTGTGTGTGTGTCTGTATTCTGTGTGTGTGTGTGTCTGTATTCTGTGTGTGTGTGTCTGTAGTGTGTGTGCGTGTGTGTCTGTAGTGTGTGTGTGTGTGTGTCTGTATTGTCTGTGTGTGTGTATTCTGTGTGTGTGTGTCTGTATTCTGTGTGTGTGTGTCTGTAGTGTGTGTGCGTGTGTGTCTGTAGTGTGTGTGTGTGTCTGTAGTGTGTGTGTGTGTGTGTGTCTGTATTCTGTGTGTGTGTGTGTGTGTGTGTGTGTGTGTGTCTGTATTCTGTGTGTGTGTGTGTGTCTGTATTCTGTGTGTGTGTGTGTCTGTAGTGTGTGTGTGTCTGTATTCTGTGTGTGTCTGTCTGTAGTGTGTGTGTGTGTATTCTGTGTGTGTGTGTATCTGTATGCTGTGTGTGTGTGTATTCTGTGTGTGTGTGTATCTGTATGCTGTGTGTGTGTCTGTATGCTGTGTGTGTGTGTGTATTCTATGTGTGTGTGTATCTGTATGCTGTGTGTGTGTGTATTCTGTGTGTGTGTGTATCTGTATGCTGTGTGTGTGTGTGTGTCTGTATGCTGTGTGTGTGTGTGTATTCTGTGTGTGTCTGTCTGTATTCTGTGTGTGTGTGTATCTGTATGCTGTGTGTGTGTGTGTCTGTATTCTGTGTGTGTCTGTCTGTAGTGTGTGTGTGTCTGTATTCTGTGTGTGTCTGTCTGTATTCTGTGTGTGTGTGTATCTGTATGCTGTGTGTGTGTGTATCTGTATTCTGTGTGTGTGTGTATCTGTATGCTGTGTGTGTGTGTGTCTGTATGATGTGTGTGTGTGTGTGTGTGTCTGTCTGTATGCTGTGTGTGTGTGTATCTGTATGCTGTGTGTGTGTGTGTGTGTCTGTATGCTGTGTGTGTGTCTGTATTATGTGTGTCTGTATTCTGTGTGTGTGTGTCTGTAGTGTGTGTGTGTGTGTGTCTGTATTCTGTGTGTGTGTCTGTATTCTGTGTGTGTGTATTCTGTGTGTGTGTGTGTGTGTGTATTCTGTGTGTGTGTGTGTCTGTATTCTGTGTGTGTGTGTGTGTATTCTGTGTGTGTGTATTCTGTGTGTGTGTGTGTGTGTATTCTGTGTGTGTGTGTGTGTCTGTATTCTGTGTGTGTGTGTGTGTGTGTGTGTGTGTGTGTCTGTATTCTGTGTGTGTGTGTGTCTGTATTCTGTGTGTGTGTCTGTATTCTGTGTGTGTGTCTGTATTCTGTGTGTGTGTATTCTGTGTGTGTGTCTGTATTCTGTGTGTGTGTCTGTATTCTGTGTGTGTGTGTATTCTGTGTGTGTGTGTGTGTGTGTGTGTGTGTGTGTGTGTGTGTGTCTGTATTCTGTGTGTGTGTATTCTGTGTGTGTGTGTGTATTCTGTGTGTCTGTATTCTGTGTGTGTGTGTGTGTGTCTGTATTCTGTGTGTGTGTCTGTATTCTGTGTGTGTGTATTCTGTGTGTGTGTGTCTGTATTCTGTGTGTGTGTCTGTATTCTGTGTGTGTGTGTGTGTGTGTGTGTGTGTGTGTGTGTGTCTGTATTCTGTGTGTGTGTCTGTATTCTGTGTGTGTGTATTCTGTGTGTGTGTGTGTGTGTGTGTGTGTCTGTATTCTGTGTGTGTGTCTGTATTCTGTGTGTGTGTCTGTATTCTGTGTGTGTGTGTGTGTGTGTGTGTGTGTGTGTGTGTGTGTGTGTGTCTGTATTCTGTGTGTGTGTCTGTATTCTGTGTGTGTGTCTGTATTCTGTGTGTGTGTGTGTGTGTGTGTGTCTGTATTCTGTGTGTGTGTCAGTATTCTGTGTGTGTGTATTCTGTGTGTGTGTGTGTGTGTGTGTGTGTGTGTGTGTGTGTGTATTCTGTGTGTGTGTCTGTATTCTGTGTGTGTGTGTATTCTGTGTGTGTGTGTGTGTCTGTATTCTGTGTGTGTGTCTGTATTCTGTGTGTGTGTATTCTGTGTGTGTGTGTGTTTTCTGTGTGTCTGTAGTGTGTGTGTGTGTATTCTGTGTGTGTGTGTGTGTATTCTGTGTGTGTGTCTGTATTCTGTGTGTGTGTATTCTGTGTGTGTGTGTGTGTCTGTATTCTGTGTGTGTGTGTGTATTCTGTGTGTGTGTATTCTGTGTGTGTGTGTGTTTTCTGTGTGTCTGTAGTGTGTGTGTGTGTATTCTGTGTGTGTGTGTGTGTGTATTCTGTGTGTGTGTCTGTATTCTGTGTGTGTGTGTGTGTCTGTATTCTGTGTGTGTGTGTGTGTGTGTGTGTGTGTGTGTCTGTATTCTGTGTGTGTGTCTGTATTCTGTGTGTGTGTGTCTGTAGTGTGTGTGTGTGTGTGTGTGTATTCTGTGTGTGTGTGTCTGTAGTGTGTGTGTGTGTGTGTGTGTGTCTGTAGTGTGTGTGTGTGTGTGTGTCTGTAGTGTGTGTGTGTGTATTCTGTGTGTGTGTCTGTATTGTGTGTGTGTGTGTGTGTGTGTATTCTGTGTGTGTGTGTGTCTGTATTCTGTGTGTGTGTCTGTATTCTGTGTGTGTGTCTGTAAAAACAAGAACTTGTAATAGGTCATGTCTCAAACAGACATTTAAAGGTGTGAACTGTCAAACTTTTAAAAGAAACAGAACAGTCTGATTTCAAAAGCTATAATTGAATTAAAACATTGAGCCTGCTTCCTCTCATCTCATGGTACACAAGTGCTCACAGAATCTCATCAGACCTAATAAGGATAGGATTTTTATCAGCATACAAATGAATATGTAAGCATAAATGGTTATATGTTTCTAAGCACAAATGACAATGACAAATAGCTAGTTCTTCTTTTCTACTTCTGTGCCACCATTTTCTCTCTTCTCGTATGAGAAATGAAATTTTTCTTGATAATATATCAAAGATACTAAAAAAATCACAAGCTTTTATCATTTAAATACCATAAAGTGTACAAAATGTTTATAATTTTGACTTCTCCAGCAGTCAGTTGTTGAAATGTTTGTCTGCTATAGCTTTGTTCTAAACTTTTTCCTATTTCACAACTGTACAAATAGGAAGAAGAATAAATAATGTCACCTTTGTGTTATGATTAATGTGACTGGCATTATTTATGTGACTGAACTACCTGCAATGATGTCCTCTGTGTGTTTTATTGTGCAGAGACTGATTCAGCTGCAGTCTACTCAGCAGTGAGAACAGAAGAGCTCAGTTATGGACGAATCATCATCAAAAAGATGAAAACCAAGAGGTACAGCTGCTTTTCTTTGTATCTGTTAGGACACAGTTAGCTCACGGGTAAATAACGGTGAGCAAAATGAGCTGATGGCATTTTTTGTTGTTCTCAGGACTGAATTTTTGTAGTGATACACTCTGTATTGGTTTAACATCCGTTTGCTTACTGGTAGACCTGCTGCCTGATTCCACAGGTGTTAACGATGAATTGCTAAAGATAACGGGTGGGTTTTCCAAAACAAACAATAACCACAGAGCTGCTTAATTTCTAAAAAAATGTGTTATAATGTCCATGAAAACAGTAAGTGTCATTCTGTGGACTTCTGTGGACTAACATTTGTATAAGTTGTAACATCTTCAGTTTCAGTGTGCAGACAGCTGATAGAAAAGCTGCTTTTCAAATATAGATGTGGTATCAAATTCATGATAATTTCAGGTGTGTGGTAATATTTAAAGCTAGTGACTTTAAGGCTACGTTCACACTGCACACAAAAGTGCATCAAATCCGATTTTTTTTGAACCTATGCGACTCATATCCGATCATGGTATGACAGTGTGAACGGCACAAATCTGATATTTTCAAATCCGATCTGGGTCACTTTCGTATGTGGTACTGAATCCGATACATATCTGATGTTTTAGAAAGCGACTGCTGTTTGAACGGTCAAGTCGCATTAAATCCGTGTTTTACGTCACTGACACAAGACAGACGCCAATTATCTGCGCCGGAGAAGACATCGTGAACGCTTCCTGTCCATCCCGTGTTAATGGAACTGTTTGGAAGACAACATGAACATTTTATTTGTACTGTATAATAAGGTGACCATATTTTGATTTCCAAAAAAAGAGGACACTTAGCTCAGTCATGAAGAACCTGCTTAAAGAAACATATTTAACATATTTAAACGATGCCATCTCTGTGTGGTTAATAATTTTTGAAATAAAATATGTCATATAGGCTTTTACAAGTCAATAAGTGCAAAAAAAATAACTTAATAAAAACCTCTGGAATTAAATAATGGTACAGAAATAATGCCTCATCTGCTTAAGAAATATTACCAGTACTGGGTCGTATGAGGGCTGCACTGGGACAAAAAATTGACCAGGGCATTTTGACTAGAGACCGGCCCACCAGGTATTATAGGAAAAGCCATAAAGCCTTTGAATGAAAACAGACGCTGTTGTGACAGTGATGTACAGTCTTTTTGGTATATGAATGATTTCTATACATTTTACATCAGATGAAAACTTTTGTAAGATTCTGATAATTATTTATTAAAATTAGACATTTTACTATGAAAGTGTACCTAAAAAACTGGCCAGTTAGAGTGTGCGTTGTGCATACAAGGTCACAGTCAGAATGACAACAGCCAGTAGGTGGCAGCAGAGGAGCTTCAGTTTGCCCAACACAATGTGTCTGACCTTTGACCTTTAATGTAACAGGAGGAAAAACTGTGATTTTGAGCTTAAAAGTGAAAACAAGCTGTCAATTAAATTAAGTGGCTGTATTAAAAATACTGAGTTATGAGCACTGTTATGTCTAAGTTCATAAAATCCTGTTTTAGCTGAGATCTTTAAAAAAACACCCACCTGTTTCCTTGTCTCTGTTTCCTTGTGTCTCTTCCTTGTCTCCTCTGCTCTCATCTCTAGTGGAAGGGAGTAAGACACGAGGAAAAGGATCAAGGAAGTCCAAACCGTGAGCGAAGAAGAGAGTTACAAAGTTACAAAGGCCGACTGAGTGATAATATTAGGTTGAGCAGGGTTTCAGACAACCTTCTTCCCAGGCACACTTCCCATTTCCTTCTGGGGGATCCCCAGGCATTCCCTGGAAAGACAAGAATTATAACCTCTGCTCTGAGGTCCTGGAGGGTCTGGGTGTACCTTGGGGTCTCTTTTAGAGTGCCCGAAACTCCTCCAAAGAGATACACAGGAGCAAGCAGTATCAAAGACTTGTTCTTTTGATGTTACTAACCAGTCAAATTCAAGTTCAGATTATTTGATCCCAGTTTATTTTATATATATTATATTAATTTATATTAATTCTCTCAGTGTTAAATGTGTTTGATGGCAATAAAGTTATGCACAGTTAGCAGTAACTTGAAACTGAACTAGAGCTCTAGAGCTACACTGTTCACATGCACTTAGAAAGCATTCATTGAAAAAAGAAGACTAGACGAGTCATTTGCACTTCAAGTCTGACTCTGACAATGTGATATTTAGCCCTCATCAAGTAAGCTCGTCCTTCTCTGGTATCAACCAGGCCTCTCTCCTGACATGTAAGAATTTAACACTGCAAACAGTGAACGTAAACAACCCAGTTTACTATGTTAATAAGACAAATAAACATTTAAAACATCCATACTGCCCACGAGAGAAGGAGTAAACTGTGATATTTAACATGGACACACACAGGCTGCTCATTCAGCTGTCACCACAGCAAACTGTTTTTACAGCATGTCACAAAAAGCTGTTTCCTATTTCTAAGATTCATTTTAAGCATTAGGCTACGTTCACACTGCAGGTCTTAATGCTCAGTTCCGATTTGTTGATCAAATCCAATTTTTTTGTCTGCTCGTTCACACTACAAATAAAATGCGACAGCAAACGCGCTCTAGTGTGAACCCTCAAAGCGCCCGCATGTGCAAAAGAAGACGTCACACACAACACGCTCTGTTTAGACCCAGAGCAAACAGTATTGTTTGACTGATGGCCGTTAATATAAAGACTTCGGACTTTACGTTTCCCAATTCTTGCTTTAAGTTATTTTGTTATTCACATAATAATGTAAATAACCTAATAATGATCCTTATTGCTGTTTTAGAGGAGCGGTGCTTCAAAGGATAGTTGCAGATTTCTGTCAGAATCTGCAGATTATACAGTACAAATAAAATGTTCACGTTTCTCCAACGTTGTCTTCCCAACAGTTTCACTAACATCTACACCGGATGGCCAGGAAGCGTTCATGATGTCTTCTCGGGCGCTTCTCTGGTGCTCATAATTGGTGTCAGTCTTGTGTCAGTGACGTAAAAGACGGATTTAATGCGACATGACCGTTCAAACAGCAGTCGCTTTCTAAAACATCGGATATGTATCGGATTCAGTACCACATACGAAAGTGACCCAGATCGGATTTGAAAATATCAGATTTGTGCCGTTCACACTGTCAGACCATGATCAGATATGGGTCGCATAGGGTCAAAAAATCGGATTTGATGCGCTTTCACCTGCAGTGTGAACATAGCCTTAGAGTAATGTTTCCAGGACCTTTTTGAAAATCTGCTATGAAGGATTAAGGCAGTTCTGAAGGCAACAGGGGGTTAAATCCAATACTAGCAAAGTGTACCTAATAAAGTGGCCAATGAGTGGATGTACTGTGTATAAAGGCACAGAATAATAAAGGTCAATAGGTGGCAGCAGAATTCACCTAACACATGCGAGCTAATCTGACCTCTGACCTTTAATGTCACAAGAGCAAAAACAACTATAAATATGAAGTTAGAACTCAAATTTCACTGACATCTCATTATGACTCCTCTCTTCTCATGTGTCTTTCTTGCCTCCTCTGCATTCATCTCTGGTGGAAGCAGGAGGCCATGCTGATAAATGTTTGTCCCATTCATAGATATAGCATTGCTATTATATTTGTTTCATGTTAGTACTATCATCAGACCATCACCACAGTCCAGCTATTTTGTGTCATTGTAGGGCCTTTACCTTACAAAATAAAGTGCCTGGAGGCAGCTGTTGTTGTGATTTGACACTATATTAATTGAATTGAGGTGGCTGTAGCTCAGGTGGTAGATCAGGTCATCTACTGATCGGATGGTTTGATCCTTGGCTCTCCAGTCTGCATGTCAAGTATCCTTGAGCAAGATACTAACCTCAAGTTGGTCTAAGATGCATCCATCTGAGTGTGAATGTTGTTAGTTAGTGAGCATTTAAACAGCATAGAAGAAAGTGAATGTGCATGTTCGGGAGAGTAGAAAAGCACTACATAAGATTCAGTCCATTTACCAACTGAATTGGTTGCACATTACAATCCAGCCCTATTGTCCAGCAGGCGCAACAGGTGGGTTTAAGTCTGGCTTTGAGCCTTTTAGTGTTTGCAGTGGTGTTACATAGGTTAAGTGAGGTCAGACAGGAGTCTCCGTGGACTATAATATTTGCAGATGGCACTATCATCACCTCTTTCTCGTGGAAGAATAACCTGGACCAGAAGCTGCAGCTTGCCTTCTACTGCTCCTCATTGGAGAGCATGCTCTCCTACTGCCTGGGTTTTTAGAACACGGGGGCGACTAACGGTATGAGCCTAGGTCTAAATAATCCTTATCACTAGGACACTAGGACAGCTGGGTGTCCTGGTGTGATATATTTTATCAATATAAGCCTATAAATAAAAAAATACTATAGTTGTTCTGTGTTTGGAGATGACCGTTAACTGTGAGAGCCGTTCATTGCTCAACATCCTAAAGCATGTTTTTCACTCTGTGGTTAACAGAAACTAACAGCTCTGTGGTCGTCCGGGTTCCTGTTTCAGATAAAAACACTTCAGCTTCTCAAGTTTTACTGCAGGACTGTTAATGCACATAATGAAAAACTAAATTTTGCACAACTATAATAAAAATGTAAATATATAAAGAAAGAAAGAAAAAAGACAAACAAGAAATCTAACAGTACATTTTTTGTTCTTTTTGCAGTGACAGCCTGACATGTTGACCAGCTGGTACGTTCAGCCTGTGGTTTCTGCACAGCTCTGTGCTCAGCCTGTTTAAATATAGCCTTCAGTATCAGCTCAGCTTTTCGTGTCTTTTTATAAATAGGGGAATTAAAATTGTTTTTAACAATATATAAAAGAAAAAAACATAAAGTATACAATATATATACAAGTTTTCATGATTTAAATACCATAAAAAGTATTAGGTGGTTTTGACTTTTCCAGCAGTCAGTTGGAAGTGTGGAAATGTTTTTCTGTTGCAGCATTGCTCTGATTTATATAATATCTATGACTGTACCACCTGCACTGATGTCCTCTGTGTGTGTGTTTACCGTGCAGATGCTCTGTGTTATGGTTCATGTCCTTTTGCTCACATGTTCCAACACAGCTGGAGCTGTCCATGAATGTCCCAGTAAAAAAAATTCAATCAGGGTTTTTACAGATATATGATATGGGCGATTCCTCCAACATGAACACATTATATCATAGATATTCAGAAGAGAACGATTTTGGTATGAAAACCTACATTGGAGATGATTACCCTGTATCATTAAAACGCTTCTAGCATTTGTAAGTCTGAAAATCACTTTAAATGTATTGAAGTGTCATCAGTTTTTCATTAAACCCCATGTATTAATCACTGGATGGTCAATGTTTGCATAAAAGGTGTAAATAGAACAGCTTCTATTGTTTCAGATGGACTGTGTGATGCTACAGAGAGATTTGACACTATGGTTCTAATTATAGTATGAGACATGGCATAGTGCGTACCTTTTTTGTACCTTGCTGTAAAATGTGTTTTTTTTCTTCTTCTGGCGTTAATGACGAATGACATTAAAAAAAACACAGTGACAATAGTTTCTATGGAACCTTTTTATAATGTCACATGAAACTAGTCATTTCCATGTCATCATCATGCACTAACACTACATTCATAAGTTGTATCTTTACTGTTATTATGCAGAAGGTGAAACAGCTGCAGTTTTCTCACGACAGAGCAGACTGTAGCTGATAGAAAAGCTGCTTTTCAAATAAAGATGTGATAAAGGAATCAAATTTATGAAGAAGGTAATATCTATTGTAATATTTAAAGCTGCAGAGTCACAACCCTACTGAGGCTCTCCCGACATAAATTGCCACATGCTTCCTGGTGGGTTTCTTTCACATTAAAAGCTCATTAATGAAGGAATGTTCCAAAAGTTTTAATGTGAAAATTCTGGAGGAAGTGCTGAGGTTCATGGATGACAGTTTGATATTGTTTAGAGTTCATCGGTGCTCCAGAAAACAGGAAATGCAGAGTTTGTACCTGAAAGATGAGTCTCAAAGAATGAATTTTGTACATGGGTACTTTTTGCATGTTTGAACTGTGTGTGTGTGTGTGTTCAGAGTTTTAACCAGACCCAGACGCCATCCACTCCTCAGAGAAGTCCACTGAAATCCACCTGCTAGTCTTTGCTTGTCCACTCAGCCGCCTTCATCTGTAATGTTGATCTATTTGTTTGTTTTTCTGATTACAATCACAGAGAGAGTGCTTATGAGAGTATATATTCTAATGACAGTATGTCTTATCACTAAAAGTAACTTATGTATACAATCTATAATGTGCATTTTATTGTCATTTATACTTTATTTCTTGGTCTGGGATCCTGTTGTGATCCGAGTGATATACTAAGAGCAAAGTTCAACACATCCTTTGGGTTTGCTGGCTTGACTAAACCTACAATCATGCTATCAGGACAGTGGTGTCAACTTTCTCTGTTAAGCTGGATTTTCTGCTTCAGGCTCTGTGCACGCTGAGTTAAGAAAAAGTTAACGTGACTCTTTGCACAATTATTCCTGTGAGTGCCACTACTCCAACTAGAGACATGGTCAGATGATGAGGATAAGAGTAAATGCAAAATTGCTGCAAGTAAGATGAAAGTTAAATGCTGTATTAAATCAATCTTGTAATGATAAAATGAATCGAGTGCACTCTTAGTGCTGCTGTTTATATCTAACATGCACGTCAGAGTTTGAAACTTTAAAATGGACATTAAACATTACTGTCTCACAGCCAAATAAAGGAGACATAGAAATCACTTTCATTTGTAAAATTACTTTTATTGGACATTATTGATGTTTTCTGTGTTCTAGTTTGAAATAGCTTTAACAGCAGGTTAGAATTAGATTAGAAATACAACAACGTTTAACGTTTACCGTACAATTTCAGCATCCCCAAATAAATATATGTACAATCGTTAGACAGCTGGTTTTAGTAAGGTACCGATTTACAACTTCCGTATATTATTTCCCCTGTCAGAGAATCTGTATTTCACCTACAATATGTTATAAAATTAAGTATCTGTATAAATGGGGCCCTTTAAGGTGATTTTACAACAAAAGTTATTGTAAAATAAGAGCATCTGCCCACAAGACACCAGGCTTGCCCATCTACCTGATGGTCTGATTTGGCCTGAAACACTCTGTCCAGACCTTGAAGGGCACAGAACAGCCCGACACAGACCTACATAGTTTTTCATCATCAGAGGTATGGGAGATTCAGATCATGGTTACTGACATATCTGTGAACTGTGCAATCATGTCAATATGACCCAACATCTCAGAGAAATGTTTCCAGCACAGTGTTAAATTATACCATGAAGAATTAAGGCAGTGCTGTGAGCTAAAGGTATATCATGCTAACAGAGTGTTAGCATGATATACCTAATAAAGTGGCCACATGGATGAAGGTCAGTCACAAAATGATGAGAGCTAGTAAGTGGCAGCAGAGGAGCTTCAGCAGGTGATAGTCTCCATCTGACCTTTGACCTTTAATGTCACAGGAGAAAAACAAACTGTAAATATCCTCCTAAGACCTGAGTGTTTGTTTGGGATGCATTTTTAATTTCTCCTAGCTATTTGGGAGCTTGGAAGTATAAAAACTAAGCATCAAAGCTGTTGAAAGATTTTTTTCTAAGTGTGTCAAATGGTAGGGTGACCGACCGTCCTCTTTTTTTTGCACTTGTTGACTTGTAAAAGCCTATATGACATTTTTTATTTCACCAATCATTAACTGCATATAGAAGGCATCGTTTAAATATGTAAAAATTTTCTTTAAGCAAACAGTATTATTAAACCTCTTCATGACTGTCCAAGTGTTCTCTTTTTTTAGAAATCAAAATATGGTCATCCTATCCATCCAATCGTTAAGGGTATTTTTCCCTCAAAATGTTTTTCTGAGGTTAGAAATGTTGCTCTAATCATAATAAAATATTGTCACTCAGTCAGACATTGTAACAAACAGCTGTTTTGGTGCACAGTACAGAAGGCATATTGGTCAAACTCAAAAACTGTGGTGACATGCAATGCTATATTCCCATTCACTAATCCTCGTATTCTTCTTAAAAACCTTGCCCCGGACAACAAGTTGTTTATTTCCTGGCGTCCCCTTTAATCGGCTCCCCGCTGGATCATACCTTTGACTCCACATTGTAATATCCAGCATCCACGGCAAAGACTATCAGAATCTTTGCCCCCTATGTCGATCATGCCAGCCGGCGGGGAATCCTGTGCTAGCTAAAATGGCCCTGGTTAACACTAGGTCGCTAACTAACAAACTTTCATTTTGAATGACATCTTCCACCTCTCATAACTGGGATTTTCTCCTGGTGACTGAAACTTGGCTTAATTTGGGTGAGTTGAGTCCAATTTCTGAACTTGTCCCCCCTGACTGCAACTACCTCAACTTAGCCACTGTTTATAAAAACTGCATTAACTGTCGGTAGTTAACAGCTGACGCTTATGGGAGCTTTGAACTGCAGTTATTTGAAATCCACCTGTCTACACCAGTGCTACAGTAGGATGCAAAAGTTTGGACAACATTGTTAATAGTCATTATTTTCCCATATAAATTGTTGGTTGTTACAATAAAAAATGTCAGTTAAATATATCATATAGGAGACACACACAGTGATATTTGAGAAGTGAAATGAAGTTTATTGGATTTACAGAAAGTGTGCAATAATTGTTTATAATTATAATTTATATAATTTATAATAATTGTTTCTTAGATAAACATAATATTGGTGAAGTATTCCAGTCTGGTTTCAAAATGCACCACAGCACTGAAACTGTTCTTTTAAAAGTTTTTCATAATCTTTTAACTTTTACTGACTCAGGAGATTCTGCCATTTTAATATTATTAGACCTCAGTGCTGCTTTTGATATGATAGATCATGAAATTCTTATCTCTCAGCTGGAACAATATGCCGGAATTGAAGGGATTGCTTTGGAATGGTTTAAATCTTATCTAATCGAACTTTCTCTGTTAAACTCAGAGACACATTATCCCCAAAGACCACGCTTTTTTGTGGGGGCCCCCAGGGCTCTATTCTTGACCCACTCCTTTTTTTAATTTACATGCTTCTCATGGGCTCAATTTAAAAAAAAAAAAAACCCATGATATCTCATTTCATTGCTGTGCAGTGACCTTCAGATTTATCTTCTGCTGAAACGTAAATCTGCGAATCCTCTGAAGGAGTTTGATTGTCTGGAAGATGTTAAGGCATGGATGGATTTAAACTTTCTCAGTTTAAATGAACAAAAAACTGAGATCATTGTCTTTGGTCCTTGTGACTATTATGACCTTGGAAACTATAGAAAATGATCTGCGAGAAATATAGGAGTGATCTTTGACAGCAATTTAACATTTGATGAACAGATAAACAATGTAATCAAGAACATCTCCGGCTTCTTGCAAAAGTTAAGCGATTTCTCTGTTTGAGAGATTTTGAGAAAGTGATCCATGGCTTGTCTAAGGAGCTTGGAAAGAAAAGCATCTGGACTTCTTTAAGTTGCTTGAAGGCGTTTCACCTCTCATCCAAGAAGCTTCTTCAGTTCTAAGGGTCAAATGCTGGGGAGTCCCGGATTTAAACCCAGTGGGAGTATCCCCCCAAAGAGGGACAAAAGACCCCCTGATGATCCTCTACCTCACAGGTGTCAAACTCCAGGCCTCAAGAGCCAGTGTCCTGCAGGTTTTAGATGTTTCCTGGATCCAACACAGCTGATTTAAATGGCTAATAATGTGTGTGCAGAATGTGCTTTGAAGTAGCAGCCAAGAAAGGTGTGATTTAAGTCTACGAACAGTGAACACCCGTGTGCACACCTGTGTGGATCGGCGCGCTTGTATTCAAATGGTTTCCCCATGTAATGTCTGCAAGAAGATGTAGAGAGCCATAGCCCTGTCCCCCAGGGCATGAAGCAGGCATGGAGGAGATCCAGGCCCCAGACATCCAGAGGCCCCAGAGTGCGAGAGCCCAAGGAGGACCACCGGAGGGGTATCCGTGCCACCTTCATGGGAAGGGCTGAGGATCCCCAGACAAGGGGTCACCCAGTAGCCACGGAGCAGAAGCTAGAGGGGGCTGCACCGACGTGCCCGCCGGCTCTGCCGGCAGCCAGCTGTGCCAGAGTGAAGCGAGCCGCGAGCCGGAGGCCCGAGGACCCCCCACGCCCCGGAAGAGGCCTGACCGAGCGACAGGCGCCAGGCCCCGTCAAGTAGCCACCGGGAGTGAGCTGGTACATACCTGAGCGCCCAGCCCCGGACACCAAGAACCACCAATGCACCGACCCCTGAGGGCATCAGTCACCGGCAGGGAGTGTGGTGAGGGGAGATAGGCCTCCACCTTTGTCCTTAAGACCTTTATCCTTAAGATGCAGATGGACAGCTGAGTCTTGTCCTGTGGAGGTGGCTCTTCTATGTTGTGCCATGCGTTTATGAAGTGGCTGTTTGGTCTCTCCAATGTAGAGGTCTGGGCATTCCTCGCTGCACTGTACAGCATACACCACATTGTTAAGTCTGTGTTTTGTCTTTGGGATGAACCAGTTTCTGTCTGAGTGTGTTGCTGGGTCTGAAGTACACTGTCGTGCTTGGAGAAAACTCTCCTGAGTTTCTCTGATACACCGGCTACATAGGGGATGACAATGTTGTTGCGTCTGTCCTTCTTATCCTCCCTCGCTGGTGTCTGATCTTCTTTTCTGTGCCTCTTTGATGACTTTAAGAACGCCCAATTAGGATAGCCGCACGTTTTGAGTGCTTCCTTTACATGTGTGTGTTCCTTCTTTTTCCCTTCAGGCTTAGAGGGAACATGGGCACCAGCTGGAAACATGTCAGGATGTCACTGCAAAAAGAACAAAAAATGTACTGTTAGATTTCTTGTTTGTCTTTTTTGTTTCTTTCTTTATATATTTTAAATTTTTATTATAGTTGTGCAAAGTTTAGTTTTTCTTTATGTGCATTAACAGCGCAGTCCAGGAAAGGCAAACAGTCGTCCTTTGTGTCTTCCCTGGTGAACTTGATGATTTTATCCACAGCGTTAATGTGCGCAGTGAAGGATTCCACTTCTTGTGTCTTGATTTTGACCCAGGTGTCGTCTACATATCTGTACCAGTGGCTGGGTACTCTTCCTTTAAAAGAGCCAAGAGCCTTTCTTTCCACTTCCTCCATGTAAAGGTTGGCTACAATAGGTGACACGGGGGAGCCTATGGCACAGCCATGCCTTCTTCTCATCACTCCTCGACTTAGGTAATAGCCTCTATTCTGGCCTCTACTCTGGTGTTACCTTGTCAATTGGCCGACTGCAGCTAGTCCAAAACGCTGGCTTCTAACTGGCACGTGCAAGCGAGATCACATATCGGCCATACTTACATCATTACAATGGCTGCAGAATTTTAATATTTTAACACTTGTTTTAAGCAAGGACTAGCTCCTACATATCTTCCTGATCTCCTAACCTGCAAGATCTTTAAGGTCTGCGGACCAAATTCTCCTAGTTGTCCCAAAGTCCAGATTAAAAAACAGGAGACCAGGCATTTGTGGTGACTGCTCCTAAATTGTGGAATATTTTGCCTCTGCATATCAGGACCTTCCCTGGATACTTTTAAAACCCATCTGAGGACCCACTCTTATTCTCTGACTGTTAAATCAGTATGAGTCTGTTACTTTTGTTTTTACTATCTTATCTATGATTCTATTCCCTTCTATTTTATGTCTTCTGCCTTGACTATTTTTATTGTGCAGTACTTTGGTTAACAGTTGTTGTTTTAAAAGTGCTATATAAATAAACTTGAATTTAAAAGTCATGAACTCTATGCAAAATATGTTTGCTGGGAAACAGCACTGTTCACCTTTCCACATTCTAAGGAAATTAGGTGTTCATTGGAGCAAAGAAGACTAAATAAGTCTTCTGCACCTGGAGGCAGCAGAGGAGCTTCAGTTTGCCCAATACAAGATGTCTGATCTTTGACCTTTAATGTAACAGGAGGAAAAACTTTAAATATGAGCTTAGAAGTGAAAACAAGCTCCACCATCACTGCTGTCAACTAAATTACGTTTCTGTAACAAAAACAAATTAACACTGTTACGCCTAATATCATAAAATCCAGCTTTAGTGGGGACCTAAAAACAAACAAACAAACTGTTTTCCGTCTCCTCCCTCCTCATGTCTCTTCTTCATCTCCTCTGCTCTCACCTATGGTGGGAGGGACTAAGACTTCCCATTACCTACTGGGGGATCGCGATAGTTTCCCTGGCCAGATAAGAAATATAATCTCTCCAGCAGGTTCTGGGTCTACCTTGGCATCAGTTCCCACTTAAGAGTGCCTGAAACACATCTGCATGGGAGGGATCTCAACTAGCTCATTTTAAAACACAGAAGTAGGCAGCTCCTCTCTGAGATCCCTCTAGATGTCTAAGCGTCTTACTGTATCTCCAAGGCTGAGCCCACCCACCCTATAAAGGAAAATAAATATGGACACTTGTATTCTGTCATTATCCAGATTTCATGACCACAGGTTGGGATGTAGATGGATTGGTAGAACTTTGCCTTTGGCTCAGGTCTCTTTTCACCATGACAGTTGAGTACAATGCCTGCATTAATGCTGACGCCCCACAAATCTGCTGGTCCAACTCATGCTCCACCTCCTATCGTGCACAAAAGATCCCCAGATACTTAAGCTCCCTTGCTAAGGACAGCCTCTCACCCCAGTAAGCAAAGCCTCTTCCAGGAGATAACTCTGGATGAGAAGATTTTCCAAGCGTCAACAGTCGTGGGTCGAGCTTTATTTAATTTTGCTGTGGTATGTTCAAAACCAATAACACGGATAAGACATCGTATCCAGAATGATTCCATACAAATGTCAGGACTGAACCATTGCTTCGTAGTCTTCTTTGCGGATGTGAATCCAGCGAACAACATTTTGCATTGTATTTGTTTTAAGGAAATTTTAGAGGTATCTTTAAGGAGACAAAGACCAGGATTGGGAACATAAAAAACTTCCAGTACCTCAGATAACACAGAGTTCACAAAGACCCAAAAATTGGATACAACAGGACAGTCCCAAAACATGTGCAAAAACGTGCCAGGTGATGAATCATTGCAGATGTGACAGTGATACGTAGCCTGTAGTTTCATCTGGAACCTCCTATAGGGTGTAATGTATGTTCTGTGTATGGTTTTGAAATGAATTAATTGATGAGCCAGGTTCTTAGAAGTCAAACTCAGATTAGACCACACTGTATCCCAGTCTATATTAACCTGTAGTTCTCCCAGTTCCCTGACCCAAATAGATTCAATGGGCAGGGACTTTGTACCATGTTCGGCTAATTTGTTGTAGATTTTGGAAACAGAGGGTCTGCCAGAGTTAGGCAGGATCCAGTCCAACATGGGATGAGAGGGAAGAGGAGAGTCCCAGGGGACACCATATGGTTTTAAAGCTGATCTGAGCTGCAGATACACAAAGTAAGAAGATGCAGGAAGAGAAAAACGTGTTCTTAAGTCCTGAAATGAGCGAAGGCCTTGGGCGTTGAATAGATCATCAAAAAGGTTTATCCCGAGTGAAAACCAAGAGGGTTGAACAAATGGTCGGCTGCCACATAGTAACTTTAAATTATGCCAGAGTGGTGAACTTTTACAAAATTTAACTGGAGCACCCAGCCGACTTTCTATTTTCCTCCATACCTGTATAGAGTTGGCAATAATAGGTCCGAATTTGTTGTTGTTGTAGAGCGTATTGGCGGGAACATTAGCAAACAGAAGATCTTGTAGTCTATGCGGTGCTGCCTTGGTGGATTCGATCATTTTCCACGCAGTAGTAGCTTCTGGGTTGACCCACATACTAAGCGCCCTGATTTCGAATGACCAGTAATAAAACTTGAAGTTTGGTACTGCCAGGCCACCAAACAATTTGGGCCGCTGCAATGTTGACAAACGTATCCTAGGCCTTTTGCCATTCCAAATAAATTTAGATACCGCAGAGTGTATGTCTTTAAAATAAGTTAGAGGAGGAGAGAGTGGCAACATAAAAAAAGGAAATTAAGCCGTGGCAGTATGTTCATCTTTACTGTGTTGATTCTACCCTGAAGCAAAGTTTTTAAATTGTCCCATCTTTGAAAGTCGGATTTGATCTTATTTAGCATAGTAGTAAAATTGTCCTTGATTATCTTTGGAATACTATTATGAATTGAAATGCCCAGATAAGTAAAAGTGCTTTTGATCTGAACACAACCGGGTAAGGAAATTTTCGTAGCTTTAACGTTCAAAGGCATCAAGGCAGACTTTGACCATTGACTGTAGAAAACATGGACGACGCGACAGCTCCCCAAAAATGAAGCCAAAACGTTTCTATCGCCCCCTGGTGTCTGGCTGCAGTATTGGTCATAAACCCCGCCTCCTCCATGTTAGCGGATGGGACTGGGGTCAGACTAAAATAAATTTATTCTCCTTAGATAATTTTTTTCCAAAGATTCTTTCTTTTGTTTTCAATAGTTTTCATCACGCTGATTGATGTTCAAGGGGTCTCCTTTCCCATAAGTTTGATTCTAATTCCTACCGCGGTGATGTTAAATTGGGGTGAAACGTCATCATAAGAGCTTTGACTGACAGCTGCAGTCACGGAGAAACTTGCGTATCTCTGTCTGGGAATAGCAGATAGAGCGTAGGCTCTGAGAGGACGCCCAGCGTTTACGCTACGAAAACACGACCGAGTGTTTTAACCTGACAGCCTGAGGTGTTCTTCAGTAAACTGGACTACCCGACAGAAGGACCCGAGGCCCTGCTGCACTTTTTCGGTAAGTTAAACGTGTTTGTAAGCTAATCCGTAACTACCGTCCTTAGCTAGCTCCTGAGACCTAGCTAGCTAAAATGAGCACTCGGCTGTCAGGGTTCGTTTAGCTGTGCAGGTGAATGAATTTACTAAAGAAATCAAGAGAAACGCCCCGGGCTACTCAGTCACTAATTACTGTTACTGTACTTTTATTACAAGTATTATACTGTAAAAGCAACGGGCTGCACCCTGCTGCAGCTCCTGTGCAGAGCTGAATATTAAATATGTGCAAACAACAGCATGTTTTCAGTCTCTTGCCACATCTGTAAAGACAGTAACATTATTTTTAAAGCTTGTACTTCAGTAACTCCTCATTAATCAGGAACTATGGATTAAAGTACTGTAGTGTACTGTAATACTGAAAAAAAAATGTAAGAGAAGAACTTCAGATCCTGAGTGTGTGAGGACAGAAGAATCAGCTTTATTTCAATATTGAGGGATAAAATTTATATTTGAGTTTGATGGTTCTGTTGTCTTTGTGATTACAGGAGCTGCCCTCAGATTCAGACCTCAGCACCACCCAGTGACAGCAGACAGATCATCCAACATGTTCACATGTTAACTGCAAAATGAACTGATGAAAACAGTACAAAGGTTAAAGTACCACACGTGCTGTAGTAAAAGCTGCAGCTGTTTTATTGATAAAGTTAAAGACAAAAAAACAAAAGGATTAATCACTCATGTAACTGTGTCACTATATATCAGCATTAACAGGACCTCAGTTTGTATCTCAGACCTGCACAGCTTCCGTTTTAAACACTTGATGTACTCAGCTGCATGAAGAGCACGTTTGAGTTTCTCTAACACAATTAAATAAAACCTGATGAAGGTCAAAGGTCGTCACTTGTATGTTGAACTACAAACTTGTCATCTGGAATTTTTTCACAGTTTTTTTACACATAGTGTGTTATTTACCATAAAGTGATTCAGAGTTATTCATACCAGAGTAACCAGAGAGGATCATATATTTTTAAATATATAACTTTCTACAGGACTGAATATAATATCTTTATGTAAAAGTCCGGAGCCTCTGGGGAGTATCTGAGTATTTATAACATTACACAAACTAAAGGTCTCATCACAGTGTTGATGAAATGCTGGGTTTATCCATCTTCTGGGGCGGGCCTACGGAGGAGTGCTGAAGATTTCCCTGTGAGGGAGCTGCTGGTGAAGATCATGAGTCCTGCTTGATCAATGGGATGAGCTTCAGTCTTCCTGGTGTTTCTTAACGTTAACTAGTAATAACTTCATGAACTTCTTCACAAATAAAATTTTTATCATTAGAGAAAATAATAATCATCCCACAGATGTAATATTATCTACAGCTACTCTTAGTACCATTGATGTTAAGTTAGACTCTTTTTCTCCAAGTGATCTTTCTGAGTTAACTTCAATAATTACTTCCTCCAAACCATCAACGTGTCTTTTAGACCCCATTCCTACAAAATTGCTCAAAGAAGTCCTGCCATTAATTAATTCTTCAATCTTAAATATGATCAACCTATCTCTAATAATCGGCTATGTACCACAGGCCTTCAAGGTGGCTGCAGTTAAACCTTTACTCAAAAAGCCATCTCTAGACCCAGCAGTCTTAGCTAATTATAGGCCAATCTCCAACCTTCCTTTCATATCAAAAATCCTTGAAAGAGTAGTTGTCAAACAGCTAACAGATCATCTGCAGAGGAATGGTTTATTTGAAGAGTTTCAGTCAGGTTTCAGAGCTCATCACAGCACAGAAACAGCTTTAGTGAAGGTTACAAATGATCTTCTTATGGCCTCTGACAGTGGACTCATCTCTGTGCTTGTCTTGCTTGACCTCAGTGCAGCATTCGATACTGTTGACCATAATATCCTATTAGAGCGATTAGAACATGCTGTAGGTATTACAGGTACTGCGCTGCAGTGGTTTGTATCATATCTATCTAATAGACTCCAATTTGTGCATGTAAATGGAGAGTCCTCTTCACACACTGAGGTTAATTATGGAGTTCCACAGGGTTCAGTGCTAGGACCAATTCTGTTTACATTATACATGCTTCCCCTAGGCAGCATCATTAGAAGGCATAGCATACATTTTCACTGCTATGCAGATGACACCCAGCTCTATCTGTCCATGAAGCCAGATAACACACACCAATTAGTTAAACTGCAGGAATGTCTTAAAGACATAAAGACCTGGATGGCCACTAACTTTCTGCTTCTTAATTCAGGTAAAACTGAGGTTATTGTACTCGGCCCTGAAAAGCTTAGAAATATGATATCTAACCAGATTCTTACTCTGGATGGCATTACCTTGGCCTCCAGTAACACTGTGAGGAACCTTGGAGTCATTTTTGACCAGGATATGTCCTTCAACGCACATATTAAACAAATATGTAAGACTGCGTTCTTCCATTTGCGCAACATCTCTAAAATTAGAAATATCCTGTCTCAGAGTGATGCTGAAAAACTAGTTCATGCATTTATTACTTCCAGGCTGGACTACTGCAATTCATTATTATCAGGATGTCCAAAAAACTCACTGAAAAGCCTTCAGTTAATCCAAAATGCTGCAGCAAGAGTCCTGACAGGGACTAGAAAGAGAGAGCATATTTCTCCTGTTTTGGCTTCCCTTCATTGGCTTCCTGTTAAATCCAGAATTGAATTCAAAATCCTGCTCCTCACATACAAGGTCTTAAATAATCAGGCTCCATCTTATCTTAATGACCTTGTAGTACCATATCACCCTATTAGAGCACTTCGCTCCCGCTCTGCAGGCCTACTTGTTGTTCCTAGAGTATTTAAAAGTAGAATGGGAGGGAGAGCCTTCAGTTTTCAGGCCCCTGTGTCGGCCGTTGTGTCCTTGGGCAAGACACTTCACCCGTTGCCTACTGGTGGTGGTCAGAGGGCCAGGTAGCGCCAGTGTCCGGCAGCCTCGCCTCTGTCAGTGCGCCCCAGGGTGGCTGCAATGTAGCTTACCATCACCAGTGTGTGAATGGGTGGATGACTGGATTTAGTGTAAAGCGCTTTGGGGTTCATAGGGACTAGTAAAGCGCTATACAAATACAGACCATTTAACACGTTAATTTTGACAGCACTATAACAAATATAAGATAATAAATTAACTGATAAATAAATTCCACATTGTCCTGTTCAGTGACAGACACTAAAGTAAAACATACCCACTTCCTCTACAAGCCCTGAAGGTGGGAGGGACCCAGTTGAAATAACTATTAAATAAGCCCTCTTTTATATTATACTGACATATTCCCCCAGTTATCCTAAAGTGGACAACTTACAAAAGTTCCACTAATATGTTGACATCATGGCTCTGTCTTGTGAACTAAAATATCTTTTTGATGTAATATTTCTTCGCTTTAGATTAAATTCACACCAGTGATGGAGTTTATTTCCACTTCTAACCTCAAATTTACATTTTTTCCCCTGTGACATTAAATGTCAAAGGTCAGATGAAACCATTATGTGTCAGGCAAACTGAAGCTTCTCTTCTGCCACCTACTGGCTGTTGTTGCCTTTATATGCATAGCCTACACTCATATATTAGATACACCTTGTAAGTACTTTGTTGACCCCTGTTTTTCTTCAGAACTGCCTTAAATCTTCATGGCACAGACTCAAAGAGGTGCTGGAAACATTACTCAAAACATATGGTTCATATTGACGTGATAGTGAATAGTCACACGGTTTCTTGCAAATTTGACAGCTCATCAGTGAATCCAACACATCCCAAAGATGCTCTATTGGATTTTCAACTGTTCGGTTCAGTTTGTTAGAGCTGTATTTATTATACAGAACACACAGTTAAAGTAAAAATACAGATTTTCATATTAAAACGTTTCTTTCATGCTGACTGTAACTTGAATAGTTTTACAATCTAATGCTTTAAATTAATCTTAAAAATAGGCAACAGCTTTTTT
>NC_142106.1:13897500-13902500 GCF_056152115.1 Neolamprologus brichardi | reverse complement strand
CATAAACATCTTCTAACTCCCTGCGAACATCACTGAGCAGCTCTGGAAGTTTCTGGAGCTTAATTTCAGCTTTAAGTTACCTGTTTCTGTTAGTCATTGTGGAGCCATCAAACAGGTTTAATACTCAGAGAATTCAGAATGAGGAACGTTACCTCAACCTTACCCGTTGCTTAGTTTTGGTATTTGGCTTTCAACTACCTAAACGCATACCCTAGCTTAGCTCCAGTTCCTTGGCAGTACATGTGAATGTGACCTCGTCTCACTGTGTTAGCCTTGCTATGGGCTCCCACAACCCTGAACTGATTAAGCACATGGATGAATGGTCTGAGCCAATCATCAAACTGTCGAGGAGCTGAAATGATGCAACAAATATTGCCCCTGTGAAATGCAATCAAACCTCTATCAGGTCTTTCTTCTTTGCTCTGAACACCCGTTGCACTGTTTTTGTAGTTCTGAACCATGATGGAGACAAAGAAGAGCAGTTTACCTCTTCTCTTTGATTTTTTTCTCTTGTCTCTGATGATAATTTGACCATAACTGACGTCCTCTGTTCGCACTGCTGAGTAGACTGCAGCTGGATCACTCGCTGCACAGTAAAACAAATATTGCAGACATCACTTCAGTGGTACAGTCGTATATGTGCTTGCTGTTACATTAATAAACACACAAAAGGTTTTATGTTTTGTTTTGTTTTTTACTGGCACTAATGTGAAAGTATCAAATAGAACTGATACTAAAGGCTATACAGTATTTAAGCTAACTGACCACAGTGCTGTTTTCATGAAAACATGCTGAAACCACACAATGTAAATATGTTGTGCAACCTACATCATTACCTAGAATGACCTATAACATTCTGTGTTTCTGTTGTTATTTTCATTTCATTGTCTTAGATTTTATGATGCAAAAAGACATTTTTAATAAAATAATGACTGAAGCAGTTGTCTAGAAGAATTCAGGGCTAAAGGTGGGAGTGGAAATAGAGCAGAGGTTTCTGGCACAATCTGACTCCATCCATGATCAGATTGGATCCAAGTTACACCAAGGAGATTCAGGTTACTTTATTTGTAGGTATATTTGTTCTGCATTTGTGAGTCATCCATCCTCACATTCACAGTTTTAATACAGCCATAACAGACAATGATTGCACATAGTACACACACAAAAAAATAAACTGAAACTCACTATGCAGTGTGTTTGAGTCAAGAAAAATTGAATGATAGCTTGCTTTGTTCAGCTGTGGTTCCCCAGTCAGCCTGTTATACGACTTTAACAATTTGATTGAGTGAGGTTTTTTTTTTTCTTTCTTAACGGATATATATCCTAACCATGACACCAAAGACAAAGACAACTGATACTGTTACTTAAAAAGTAAAGAATTGAATCAACAATATTTTTGTTTATGTGGAACTGTTCTAAAAGCCTTCTAATTAAAATAGAAGGCTTATGTGTAGGCTGAAGAAAAATCAACAAACAGTAATCAAGCATGAGAAGCTTTCTCCTTCAGGTGTTTAGCAATCAGGTTCAGCAAGGTTACAGTTGCATCTTCCATTCCTCTATGTGGTCTGTAAGCAAGTTTCATAGGGTCAAGCTTAGTTTGCCTTAAAATCTCTGACTTCACAAGTTTCTCAACTGTCATCACAACCGATGTAGGAGCAACTAGTCTGAAGTAGTGCTGTCAGCGTTATTCTCGTTAAAATGGCGTTAACGCCATAACCGCATTAACTTGGCAAATCTCTGTTAGCGAGTTAATGTGGATCGCCCCGTGCGAAGGCTGCAAGGCGTCAATGCAGCCCCACGCAGGAGGTGATGTTAACGTCATTTTAACGAGATAAACGCTGACAGCACCAGCCTGAAGTGTTTGTCTTTTCAAATTTTGAGATGACGATTCTTAGGAACAGGCAATAAACAGCACCCTTCAAACAATAGGTATGCGCCTGTAAAGACTTTTTAAAAAATATAATGGAATACAGAACTCCATTGTTGAGCAAATGACCACAACTATTAGCAGGTCCATAAAACGTATTCACTTTCATGAAGTGGAAGGCCTATTCGACATCCCCCTGCTTGACGTTAAAGTGCTCAGTATGTTTAAGAATAAACTGCAACTGCTGGATTTCATTAATAGAGTCAAAACTGTTAAAACCAAAAAGAAAAGTCAGAGTCAAATGTATTTATATACCGCATTTAAAACAACAACCGCTGACCAAGGTGCTGTACAATTAAGATAATTAAAAGAAATAAAAACACAGGGAAACATGATAAGAGTTAAGAAAAAGAATCATAAAATTGGAAGATTTGAGTGAGAAATAAGATAAATAAAAGTAAAGACAATGAGGAAGTATGATGACCCCAATCCTGTAGCTAGAGTTATAACTTTAATATATAGAGTAGAATGGATATCAGACTTGTGCACGTGTACACAATTTTCACAAGTTAAAAAATGATGAGCACTCATACCTCTTATTTCTGATATATTTTTCTTGTCTTTGATGATGATTTGTCCATAACTGACATCCTCTGTTCTCACTGCTGAGTAGACTGCAGCTGGATCACTTTCTGCAGAGTAAAATACAGACAGAAGACATGATTGCAGAGACACACCTATATTGACCCTTCTGTTGTTATTTTCATTTCCACACATTTTTGTTCTACTCCTCCTTTTCTGTAGAGTATTCAAATTGGAGAGAATGAAAAACTAATGAACTGCTACATCAGCAACTGCCATTGAACTGTACCACATAAACAAAAGCACTGGGTCACCTACACATCATACCAGCAGGGGGCTCGGCTATGGAAACAAATGCAATGAAACTCCCAAGGGTTCAATGAACAGTTTTTATGCTGATGTTAATATCAAAGAAGGTTTGGAACTCTAATTATTGAGTCAGAGAACATTGGATAACACAATGCATCTCAATGCTCAGTGACCCCAATCTGTAACTTGATGTGGTCTCCCCCTTCATGGGGGAGTTTCCATATATCCTATACTAACTAAGTGCACTAACAATTAAAGCTGATCACAGAATATCTAAGAGGACAGAAATTCCACAAACTGACTTGTTGCAATGGGGACATCATATTTCAGTACTACACTTAGTTCAGCAAGCTCTTTAGAATGACCAATTCCTTCACAGATGTTTGTTTGCAAGACTCAATGTTTGATTTTATACACCTGTGAACGAAAAAACCTTAATTCAAACATTAAGAGGTGTGACCCAATACTTTGCTTGAATAATATGGCTGACTCAGAGTGAATACTAAACACATGTGAACAGTCTGGATGAAGTCATTGTGCATTATGTTCAGATATCTCCACTTTGGTGTCTTCTATCCAACATTGTTCCAGAAGGAACAATGTGGTTTGTTTAAATAAACCACTTCAACTTTGCAAACCTTTTCTATAAGCTGTATAGTGACTCTTCATTCTGTGACAGGTGCATGCATAAGATTCTAGAGTCTTTAGATTTCCCATGAACTTTTTTATATTTTCTCCGAGCACTGCACGGTTTGAGCTTTGAGTGAATTGGTTGTGATGCCGACTCATTTCATGTAGAATTGCATCAAAATGCACCTGAATGCTCTGGACTAGCAAACTAAAACATCTGCTTTAATTAAGTGCATATTATTTTCAGATGCACTGGGAGTGTATTTAGTTTTTCTAACTCTGTTTGTTATTGCTTAAAATAACTTGAACATTTCATTTTCACAGGACAGTACATGACACTTCCTATAATCAGGCACTATACAGTTTTATTTCTTCTAACAGTACTGTGTGAAAAATAAATAAATAAATAAAAAAACTGTTATCAAAAGCTATATGTTAATGGAATGACCACAGAGCTACCAGCTTTCATGGAAACATGTTTAAACAACAGGAAGATGAATGAGCTGCTTAGCCTGTCAAAATTTCACAAACTATTAAATTGTTATCTACCTAAAACTAAAATACAAAACTGGCATGTGAACAACATTGAAATGAGTTTACTGAGGATGAGCTTTGGTGTTTGTACAGACTGTTACATTTCTACAATGTCCTGCATACAAAAACCTGAGTAGCTGAAGTGATTTCATTAGAAACAGGAAACAAAGCAGCCACAGAGCTGTTTGCTCATTTTAACAGATTAGCCACAGCCTCCAAAACAAACAGTCCATCAACCAATAACAGCCTTCACTGTTAACTGTCATGTAAAGACACGGAAGAACTGTGTGATCATTTTTAGACTATCACACAAGTTTTGGAAAAATGTATCAGTGAAACAATTTGACTTTAATATCATTACATTGAATTGCTTAGGAAGCATGTTAGCAACAGCTGTAAAGTATAAATGTTTAAAACTCCCATCTGAGTGATGGGAAATTAGAAAACAGAATTCACTGATATATTTTACGTAAAGACCACTGATAGACACTTGACATCCTTACTGAGGCAACAAAACACAAAGTTTATACAGTCTGTAAGGTGTAGTCAATAACATCTTACAATTTAGTAAAAAGATATCAGTACAAGTAATGCAAAGTAAGATATTCTTCATATAAACATGTACCCAATTTATAATGACATAGAATAAAATGCTCAATGTATGTGTATGTGTTAAAGTGAGACTATGAGTTAACCCTTTAAGACCTACCATAGAACCAAGTCCGCCAGAGCTTATATTATATTTTTACATGTTGTGGAGCCATTTTTGGGAGCATTTCAAGTTGATATACATCAATACAACCATTACAGCCTAGATGTTAATAATATGTCTGCATTAAGTGCATAGTAATTACATAAATTGCAAAAAAGTGCAATAAACTACAAAAAAATTGAAAATCGTTTTTGTTTTTTTTAACATATATTTCTAGTTAGAGAAATTTAAGAGGCTTATCCCTCAAAACTGTAAATACAAAACAGTTGCACAAAATAGTTTCCCACCACAGGAAATTTATTTTGAGTGTCTTCATAGTTTTATTTTTGAAATACACCAATTTTTATACACTGCAGGGAAAATTAA